>NC_080414.1:23512500-23812500 GCF_030265065.1 Corythoichthys intestinalis | reverse complement strand
CACAATGGTTCATGTTTCCTATCAGGGTGCCATACACTTTTAACAAATTCATTAGTTTGCACAAGACCAGAACTTCCTTTTGAGAAGATGTCAAGTGCCTTGTCAGCAAGGATTAGAGTGCGGTTATGATTGCATGTGGATGGCTCCATCTACTATGTGTGAGAACTTCACTAAATGAATGTTGAAGTCACTTACTATCATTATATCATCTGCACTGATAACTAGGCTTGTTAAAAATTCTTTAATTATATTAAGCAAATGCGATAACTGGCTTGTGTGTCTTACTTTGCGTATTTTTTATTGTTTATTAGTAATCCTGTGATGTTGACTGCTTACTTCCTTTATTATTTTGATATTCAAGTAATCTGTCTTCAAATGTAGGGGTTAAGTACGGATTTCCACACAGGTAAATACTGAATAGCACTGTGGTTGAATTTGATTTTGTATGATTGCTTTGCATATTTTGATTTACTTAAACATGACAAGTTCATGTTTTAATAAAATGTGTCGTTCTTGGTGTGTTTGTGTTTGAGCATGGAGAGCATTTGTGTTGAGTACAAGCCTTGCTTCATGAGCAACGCTGCCAGGAGTTGCTCGCTGGCGACTTATCAAGTTTGCAGTAGATCAAAACAACAGCAGGGTGTTCTGTTAAGTACTAACGGTGGTTGGCATTGGTTTGAATAATTATGAGACAGCACTGTTCATTGAACGAGGAATTTTTAGTTTCATTTTGAGAACTGAATTGTAAGAGTAGTTGAGCTATTTGAATAGTCCATTTGTATCTGTCTTAAAATGCTTACATTTTGCATGTGACTGTAATTTTTGCAATAATGCTTACAACTGAAGCAACAAAACAACTAACAGCAATAACACTGCTGACATTTTCATATTTCGGAAGGGGATTAGGGCCACAGAAGGAAAAAAAAAAGCTGGCCAAGATTGAATTTAAAGTCAGAATTCAGAATTCTGAGAATAAAGTGAGGATTCTGACTTTATTAAGACTCTTGGCCACTGTTTGGTTTTTTTTTTCCTCTTCAGTGGCCCTAATCCAGGGGTGCTTTTTCAGCCTTGTCTTTATTTTCCGCGATATGAAAAGTGTTTGGACTTTGCGTTCCGCCTGACACCTCTCGGCCACTATATTAATCCTCTTCTGTATGATACAGGCCAGTCTGGTAGTAAAAATATCTTCATCTCGTGGCTTTTTTAAGTCAATGATTTTCGGATGTTGATTTCATTTTTTTTTCTCAGATACGACCCATCATTCGTCACTACGCCCCGCAGAAATTTCGTTACTTTCCCCGAGGACATCAGCAAAAAGTCTGAGTCCAAAAAGTGGTAAAGAATCAAATACAAGCACAGACAGGATATACATACGCGTACAGTGGAGGCTATTTATTTATTCAGTTAACAATGTAACTTTATTTTAGCTAGCCATAAGTTTTCTGTTTTTGTATAATTGATTTTGAAGGACATGAGAAGTAATCAAAGAAAAGCAAAGGCTATAAGTACATGTAAATTCAAACAATGATGGTTTGAAAGCAGATCTCGAGAAATCAGACGAAATGATTCAAACATATATATTTTGAAATAAGCAGTAAGATTCAAATCTAAATTTATTCAATACTTACAGTGGTGACTTAAGATGGGGGTTCAATTCTTTCTGTGAACATGCTCCAAATTCAAAGACTCCTTCATTTTGTTGAAATTAACAGTTGTGGCAATGTCCACAGAAAGCAAAGATCCCGCCATGATACAGCACTTGTATCTCAAATTTTCCACCGCATTGCAAAGCGAAAAACATCTTCTCGTGTCTTGCAGAATTCCTAGATTGGGTCACTCATATCTCAAGGCACCACTGTATCTGGGAATTTAAAAAAAAAAAAAAAGTCTTAAGGGCCTAATTTTTTGCTTTTTCAGCAACATTTGCAATGGAGATCAGTGTGGAGCATGATAAACGAACGGGAACAAGTCAAGTAGTCTCTGCAGCCACCGTTACGCCAGAAAACATTGAGAAGAGAGGTTTAAAGGTGTTCGATGACGGACGCAAATCGATTTACGCTTTAAACCCTGACGGAGAGTCAGATTACCCTTGGGTCAATAGTGAAATGACATCCCAACAAGCAGAAGAGCTTCTACGACAGGCAACAGATGAGACTGTACCTCATGATCTGCAATATCATCAGCCTGTCTACTCAGCTGCTTACCGTGGAACAAGCAGGCTCTCAAGACCAAAGACATCAAATGAAACACAGAACCAAATTCTAACACCATCCAGTCATCTTACTCAAGAACAAATAGAACCAAAAATCCATGGCCAATCGCTCAGTGAAGAAGAAATGCTAAAGTCAAACAACCACATTCAAGGCTCATCAAATCCTCTTATTCCACAGAGTTGTTCAGGCCTTGACGAAAAACACATGAACAGTTCTACAAACAGTCTCGTCACAGTCAAAGTCAGTTCTGAAGAGAAACTGAAACCTCTGCAGCTTATTTGTAAAGACATAAATGGCAGTAAGTCTTCAGAGAATTTTGACTCTTCAAACATTGTCAACGATCAAAAAGGACGGCTGGAATCTTCACCTGTCACAATGATTTTCATGGGCTATGAAAATGCTTTGGATGAGGACGATGTCGACTTCCAAGCAGAACTGGTGACCGTAGGATGCAGCGATGATGAGGAAGAATTTGATTACGATGAAACGACAAACGATGAGGAATGCCTTTCATACCACCCAGAAGGATACAAGAGCAAAGTGTTTCAACCTGAAAATGCCGACACGACATGGAATCATTTAGGGCTCCTTAGGCCAACATTTGTTCACAAGTCAGCAAATAAACGACCAGTTTAAGAAGTATGTATGTTGGGGAAAAAACATGAATGAAATTCATTTAAAAATTAATGCCTGTGTCATTTTTAATTAACTATCTCTGTGATTCATGCAGAAAATCATGAGAATAAAAAAAAAAAAAACACTGCAGTGTGCACATAAAACGTGTAGACCATAATAATTTATCCAGATAGTAATAACAGCTGTGTTGACATTAGAATTTCCACATTTAATTTCTGCAAGCAGCATCTGCTTAAACTGAAGCTTTATCCCCAAAAAAAAACATCTAAAAAAAAAGTATACTACTCAGCCATTTGTTATTACATTCTTAAATGTCCCATTCAAAAACAATCATTTGATGACTCATGGGCCATTTACATGACACCGGCAACGGGGGTGACAACACAAAAACTTTTCCAGAGAGCCCTATCATTTACACGGCGACAACGTTGTGCTCAGAGGTGGGTAGTAACCGTTGTAAATGTACTCCGTTACATTTACTTAGTTTTTTTTTTTTTTTTAGGGCTGTCAAAATTATCGTGTTAATGGGCGGTAATTAATTTTTTACATTAATCACGTTAAAATATTTGACGCATTTAACGCACATGCCCCGCTCAAACAGATTAAAATGACAGTACAGTGAAACGCTCAGTTGTTAATTGTGTTTTATGGAGTTTTGCCGCCCTCTGCTGGCGCTTGGGTGCGACTGATTTTATAGGCTTCAGCACCCATGAGCATTGTGTAAGTAATTATTGACATCAACAATGGCAGGCTACTAGTTTATTTTTTGATTGAAAATTTTACAAATTTTATTTAAACGAAAACATTAAGAGAGGTTTTAATATAAAATTTCTATTACTTGTACTAACATTTTTCTTTTAAGAACTACAAGTCTTTCTGTCCATGGATCGGTTTAACAGAATGTTAATAATGTTAATGCCATCTTGTTGATTTATTGTTATAATAAACAAATACAGTCCTTATGTACCGTATGTTGAATGTATATATCCATCTTGTGTCTTATCTTTCCATTCCAACAATAATTTACAGAAAAATATGGCATATTTTATAGATGGTTTGAATTGCGATTAATTAATTTTTAAGCTGTAATTAACTCGATTAAAAATTTTAATCGTTTGACAGCCCTAATTTTTTGTTATTTTTTAAATTTTTTTAGAAAAATGTACTTCTAAGAGTAGTTTTACTAAGCTATACTGTTTACTTGAGTAGATTTGTGAAGAAAAAAACGCTACTCTTATTCCTCTACTATGGGCTAAACAAGCCGTTACATTTTTCCTCTTTATTCTACTTAAAGTATTAGAATTTGCTTTTTTTTTTTTTTTTTAACCAAAGACTCCATCAGTGGCTCAACCAGTTTCACCAATAAGACATCGTAACAATAATCACGACTCCATTATGCCAATCAGACTCAAGCTTGTTTGTCTATGATCACGCTGGCCTGTTAAATCATGTGGCATCTTTAAACCACCATAAAAATTTAAGTATTTGTCATAGAGAGCCGCCTTCAACATGACTCGAAAGGGCAGATTTTAATCTGTCTCCCTGTTTTTATTTGGTACCGATTGACCACTGAAAACCTGAGATACAATCTTTTTAGTTGAATAATAGGAAGCATGTTTTCTCCACTAGAGGGCACTCATGCTCTTTGGAAGAATAATGCTTAATTTCTGTAGATTTTTTTTTCCCTCTCGCCGGAATTCAATTTTTTTATTTTTTTTTAATATATGTTTTGGCTTAATGTGGTTATCTAATATGTTATATTGCACTATAATAATAACAGTTCACATAGATAAATTTGTGCTGGAAAAAAAATACCGTTGTTTAAAAAATAATAATAATAAAATCAAACATCTTAAGCAGTTACTCACAATGTCACTCATTACTTGAGTATTCTTTTAACCGAATACTTTTACACTTGTGCTTGAGTAGATTTTTTTGGATGACTCCTTTTACTTTTTCTGGAGTAATATTATTTTGAAGTAACGCTGCTCTTACTTGAGTAAAAGTTTTTGGCTAGTCCACCCACCTCTGATTTGGCAAAGTAATTTTGTGTGGGCTGACAAGGAGGTAAAGCTGTTGCTTAATGTACCTATAAGCTACAAAGTTAGGCCGTATAGACAAGTTTCCGAGGTACTTCCGTTTTACTTCCACATTTCTGCTCGCGTATTTCATTTTCGACATTCTCTAACCAAAACAACAATGGAGCTAGAGTGGCATCACTCATTAAAATCCCTCAACAAATACAATTTGGAAATACCGCATTCATCTGCCATCATCACGATATGGGAGGAAAATATGTTCATGAAGGCAGATGTGGAACCTGTGCCACCACAAAGACCGGGTCTTTATGTAGCCATGTTGACAACGTTGTGCTCAGAGGTGGGTAGTAACCGTTGTAAATGTCCTCCGTTACGTTTACTTGAGTTTTTTTTTTTTTTTTTTTTTTTTTTTTAGTTAGAAAAATGTACTTCTAAGAGTAGTTTTACTAAGCTATTGTAAGCTGTTTACTTGAGTAGATTTGTGAAGAAAAAACGCTTCTCTTATTCCGCTACTATGGGCTAAACATGAGTCGTTACATTTTTCCGCTTTACTCTACATTATTAGATTTATTATTTTCTTTGCCAGCGATGCCAAGAATAGGTCTACCGATTTCATCAATGAGACATCACAACAATAATCACGACTCCTTTATAGCATTCAGACGCAAGCTCATTCAATATTCATGCCAGCCTGTTCAATCATTTGATGTCTTTAAAGCACCGAAAAAATGAAGTATTGGATATAGAGCGCTGCCCTCAAAATGACTCAAAAGCAAGGATTTCAGCCTCTCTCCCAGTTTTTATTTGGCACCGATTGACCACGGAAAACCGGAGATATGATCCGTTTAAGTTTAAAATAGTAATTAGAAAGGAACTCTTCACTAGTTAAACTAGGAACTATTTTTTTCCACCAGAGTGCACTCATGCTCTTTGACCAATAATGCTTCATTATTATTTTTTTTCTCTCGTCAGAATTCAATGATTTTTTTTTATTATTATTATTATTTCTTTGGCTTAACGTGCTTATGTAATGGGTTATCACCATAACAACAGTTCATATAGATAACTTTTTGCTCAGAAACAAAATACCATTGTTTAAAAAAAACAAATCCAACAAAAATATAAGCAGTCATCACTATGTTACTCATTACTTGAGTATTCTTTTCACCAAATACTTTTTTACTTGTACTTAAGTGAACGTAGTCATCCCAAAAAATTACTCGAGTAATATTATTTTGAAGTAACGCTACTCTTACTTGAGTAAATTTTTTGGCTACTCTACCCACCTCTGGTTGTGGTGGGATGAAAACGCAAAAATTTGAAATCACCTTCCAGAGTGGAAATCTTGATAACACTCCCACCTGTCGTCGCCGTCTAAACAGTTGACAACGCAAAAGTGAGTTTTGTTTGACAACTGACTTCCGTACGCCGGAACAGTTGGAGGCGATAATGCTTTCATGTATTTGTCAGTGAAGGGGACAGGCAAACAGTCTGACAGTGTATGAAATGAATGAATTAATGTTCAAGTAGCAATTTGTATAGACAAGTTTCCTGTGCGAAACATCGGCGACGACATCTTTGACATTTTCTGCTACAGACTCCCAGTTAAGTCAGAACAACATGAAGTGTGGTTGAAGTAAGCAGAGTGAAGAGACAGTTAAAATTGCAAAATCAAACCAGAGGAACCCACGGAATCTCCGAAAATGGATTCAGCACGATGTAGATGAGGCTCCGAGACTTTCTGTGTTGTGCGTTGGTTCTCAACAAGGTGAAGCTCCAATCTGGGACTGTGTGCATCATTTGACAAGGCGACAAGACTTAAAAATTGACTCAATAGGCTTTACCAAGCTGTAAACATCAGAACACTTTTCAGCAGTTTTTTTTGGCACCAAAATGTTATTCCAAAACCTGTTGGGATTAAAATTATTCATTTCTTGTAAGTATATTACATTTTTGGATCGGGGGAAAATGCTTTTACTTTTTACTTATAAAGTTTAAAGCAACTACTTTAGTACTTTTACTTGAATACATTTTTTCTTAGGTACTTCTAGTTTATTTAAGTAATTTTTTTGCACCTGTACCTTTTACCTGCACCTTCTTTCCTGAGCGAAACATGGGCATCGCTGTCTTTGACATTTTCTGCTACTGACTTCCGGTTTAGACAGAGCAACATGAGGTGCGGTTGAAGTAAGCAGTCTGTAGACAAAGTTAAAACTCCAAAATCAAACCGGAGAAACCCATGGAATCTCCAAAAATTGATTCAACACGACGTAGATGAAGCGTGCGTTTGTTCTTATCACTTCATTGATCATTCGTGGACAAAATTCTAACAGTCTGTGCAGCCTGTGTAGAGTGTGTGAGGTGTACAATGATATGCAGGCCTCTTGAGTGACAAAATGAGGCAAAATTACAAATAAAATTACAGTTGCCGAATGCAGAAGGGCTGACACAGATTTTGTTGTTACAAGCAAATACTACAAGGTATTCTTCATCTGGTTAGATTATAGTTATGGTATTATAAGTAGGGTTGTTCCGATCATGTTTTTTTGCTCCCGATCCGATCCCGATCGTTTTAGTTTGAGTATCTGCCGATCCCGATATTTCCCGATCCGATTGCTTTTTTTTTTGCTCCCGATTCAATTCCAATCATTCCCGATAATTTTTCCCGATCATATACATTTTGCCAATGCATTAAGAAAAAAATGAATAAAACTTGGACGAATATAAACATTCAACATACAGTACATAAGTACTGTATTTGTTTATTATGACAATAAATCCACAAAATGGCATTTACATTATTGACATTCTTTCTGTGAGAGGGATCCACGGGTAGAAAGACTTGCGACTTTGTATATTGTGACTAAATATTGCCATCTAGTGTATTTGTTATCACTAAATGATACTGCAGCCATGCCCCAATGCATGATGGGAAGTTGAACCATAATGGGAATTGGAACCATGACTGTGCGTAGTGCTAGCAATTTATATATCTTCTCTGTGTTGGGAAATAAAATAAGGGGTTAAGAAAAAGATCAAATGCGATCTTGCTTCCCCACATTGCTTCCCATGATATTTCTAATCGTAGGGAGAGGGATTGTAAGGCTTTAGCCAATTAAATAAAGCCTCCAAAAACTGCCAAAATCCACTCTACTAATTTTATGCTGCCTTTTATCTCTCTATATAGGTAAAATGGCGCCATTACAGATTGAGCGCGATAATGCGTGAGTGGCTCATGCAACGCATGCATTAATTGCATTAAATTTTTTAACGTGATACATTTAAAAAAACTTATTACCGCCATTATTGGGATAAATTTGATAACCCTACCTTAAACCTAAACTAAAGACTCTGGATGAGTGTAACATATTATGTCTGTAACGTTAAATACAATTGGAAAACAATTTAATTAAAAAATATATATATATATTAAAAAAAAAGCATGGCCGATATTTTTTTGCCGATTCCGATACTTTGAAAATGACGTTATCGGACTCGATCGATAAGCATCATCTCTAGTTATAAGCTCATCACAAATGTACATATAAACACATATGTGTAAGTTAAGTCGAGTCAATAAGTATGTCATTCTTTTAATTGCAGATATTGATCGCAAAAAAACTTCTGGACAACATGATTCCATTTCTTCTTTTATTTCAAACGATTGGTGCATGTGCAAAAAGGTCAATAAATCACAATTTATAAAATTATTAGAAAAATATTAACGAAGGTGGAGCATAAGTCGAGCCTTCCATCATAAAAGTAGAATGCACATAGTCTCGATATATGTCCATCATCGTACAGTAAGTGTTGTTGTGAGGCACATTAAGGTGTCTTCCCTTGCCTCACAGCATTTTCCACCTGTAAATAAACGAACAAAAACTGACATTTATGCATTTAGGGTAGGGTGACCAAACGTCCTCTTTTGCGCGGACAAGTCCTACTTTCACGTAGTATCCTCGTGGTCCGGGCGGGTTTTATAAATTCATAAAAATGTCCGGTTTTTATGATTTTTCACGGGACCAATTTGAAGAGAATCCCTCCGGCCGCTGGGTGGCAGCAGTTGACATGGCTCCTACTAGAAGGGAGGGAAGGAATAGTTGTTCTTGCTTCTGTTGGCAGTTTACCCATTATCATGAGGCATTACCGCCATCTACTGGGTCGACGATTTGGCCACAACGCCTAAGTTTTTTAGGATAAATACGTATATAGTGGCAACTGTTGACTTCTGTCGGATCTTTGACTGTAAAATCCCATTTGGTGTCGCATCGTTGCGCTGTTGATGATTGTAAACTTTTAAAGCAGAGTTTGATTTTTGCCTCAGCTAGCTATCAGTAAGCTAAACCGCGCTAGGCATTATGGGAAACGTAGTTTTGAACTGCTACGTTTGGAAACATGCTGGTTGAATAGTTTGTCATTTTATTTCGGGTTTTGTTTGTGTGCAATCTAGAACATTGAATGAGAATATCAATTGAATGGGAATAACAATTTGTCAAGGACAGTTGTCGTGATAGTAATTTATAAAAATGTTTAGTTGGCACATAGCCTACTGTGTGTATGTGTATTGACTGGACTACATTTCTATGGGTCTGCATTTTTTTTTTTTTTTTTTTCAAACTGCATTTTTCCATCCAGAGTGAGGGGGCACACTTTAAATATATTAAAGTGATATAGGCATCTTTGAGTGAACTTCAAGTGAAATTCAAGTATCTTGAAGCCGGGCTCAAGTGTCGAGTGTCCTCTTTTTTGGAAATCAAAATATGGTCACCCTAATTTAGGGTAAGAAGCAAATGAATGACTCGTAGTAGATGAGTGTTTGTTTTCCATTTCTTCAAAGCTACTGATGTCTCAGCTGTGACGCAAATCACAGAATTGTAGTCAAATTGAACATAATTGTGCCATCGTACTGATTAGCAACAGGCTAGTAGCAGATAGCATCTGTTGCAGCCACAGCAGTACAGCAGTTGTAGTGAATAATATTAAACATAATCAAAATTCCAATCATCATCGTAATAACAAGATCAAAGACAACAAGTCGTTTCATGTGCAGTATTTTACCTTTAGTATTTTTGGAGCACTTGACACATGAAAATGCAGGAATAGGAAGAGCATACCTTCCATAACACAGCGGCAACATGGCTACATAAACACCCGGTTTTTGTGGCTTGGTTCCACATCTGCCTTCATGAACATGTCGTGATGATGGCAGATGGATGTGTTTCCAAATTGTATTTTTTGAGGGATTTTAATGAGTGATGTCACTCCAGCTCCATTGTTGTTTTGGTTAGAGAACGTGGAAAACGGAAGTCGCGAGCAGAAATGTGGAAGCCGAAGTACCTCGGAAACTTGTCGATACAGCCTAACATTGTAGCTTAGAGTTACATTAAGCAACAGCTCTACCTCCATGTCAGCCTACACAAAATTACTTTGCCTTATAAGAGGTGGGTGAACTAGCCTAAAGATTTTATTGTAAGAGTAGCGTTAATTCAAAATAATATTACTCCAGAAAAAGTAAAAGCAGTCATCCAAAAAATCCACTAAAGTACAAGTGTAAAAGTATTTAGTGAAAAGAATACTCAAGTAATGAGTAACATTGTGAGCAATTACTTAAGATGTTTTGATTTTTTTTTTTTTTTTTTGAACGAACGTTCATTGGCTGCCACCCTCCCACTTCAATCAGATTGGATGTCTATTCGTGATAAACTCATTTAAATTCATAGCAGCATAAAAAGAGTCGCACGATGAGACATCTATCATTATCAGTGGCAGTGAAAGAGTTGACAATCAGCTCAAAAAATTCTTTTTATTATTCAAGGCTGCTGGCTCTTGAATAATTATTGTTCTAAAGGTAGTCGTACCGCATTTGAAATTCAGTGCAATCAGACATTGCAAAAGAAATCGAGTGTTGGAGTGGACTTTTCTATTCACCACATGCACATGGACTTACAAAATGGATAATAAATGACTCAGTATGGACCTTTTAGTCATGTTCATAAATGTAGTTTAAGCTACTTTTTATGTTTTTTTTTAATTCCACATTAAAGATCCATTAACACACTGCTGAGTTTTTCTTTTTCTCATGTAAAATCTCTGTCCTTGGTTGCTTTCCCTTCCTTTCTGTGTTGTTGCATAATGAGAAACACAGAGGGAAGGGGGCATTTCAATTGTAAAACTAATATCGAGGGTACGGTTATATAACTGCGATATCCTTCAATAAAAAAAAAAAACACTGAAAAAGCTGCACCTTTGGGGTCATGTCTGTAGACAGACATTCTCAGACTATATAGCTTTTTCATACTTTGTAGTGCTCAATGTGAGAGTGCTTTATCCTGTCCTCAGAAATGGTAATGAACAAATCGAGGATGAAACGTCTTTGTCCAAAAACTGCATTTAAATCGGACACAAGGATATACTTTTAAAAAATTACAATAAAAATATTTGACACTTGAGAGGATGGAGAGCCTATTCGTGATGTTTATTAGTGCAAATGAACTTTTATAAGTCTTAGTTTTACAGAGTACAGGGACAATATTTACTCTCAACTAGCAACGACAATCTACTCTTTAGAGCAGGGGTGTCCAAGCTTTTTGCAAAGGGGGCCAGATTCGGTGTGGTAAAAATGTGGGGGGCCGACCTTGGCTGACGTCCTTTACGTAGAACAATATAAGCAAATTTTAGCAAGCCATTCTGTGTGTCACATTTGCTTTATTATTTTTTTAAATTAAAAATTTCAACAATCTCGCAACTAGCCTTTGTGGCGTACTCTCTCGACTCTCGGGCTCTTGCGAAATACTGCTGCTGTGAAATTAAACTAGCTTCAAATTGCTTTAATTTCTCGCTACATATCTTCGCTGTAATCTTGTTCTACATGTCAGCGTGTCTTGTTTGGTAATATCGCCTAACACTGAACTCTTTAAAAGCAGCGAATGTCTCTTTGCAAATAAAGCAGACACAGTTGTTGCGTATTTTAGTGAAGAAATAGTCCAATTTTCATCTATCCTTGAAGTGTCGGCCGTCGCAGTCAACTTTCTTTTTTTGTTGAGTGTCGCCATTTTAGAAAATTGGGAGTAAAGGGTCACACAGGGTAATGTTGCTTAGAGGGCTGCTGCTTTTTAGTGGGTAAATAAGGAGTAGCATTTATTGTGTAAGCTACTTCATATGCTGGTAGCAGTACTGCTGACCAATTTATTAAGTCTGTGTGCGGGCCAGACGTTATTGATTTTATGACAGAGGCTGGGGGCCGGATGAAATTTGTCCACGGGCCGCATTTGGCCCCCGGCCCGGACTTTGGACATGTCTGCTTTAGAGGGTATTTTTCCGTAAAGTCTTAGTTCTTATAATAATCCATGTGTTATTCATTTTTCAAAGTACATTGGTACCTCAACGTACGAATTTAATCGGTTCTATGACCCGGTTTGTATGTTCAAAAGGTTGTAATCTCGAGTCCAATTTCCATATAAGAATACATTATAATCTAATTTATTTGTTCCACAAACCTATGATAAATCCTTAATAAATAAAACAAATGTGACCAAGGCTGTCAACAGACTTGCAGGGGCCTGGGGACAAGAGACCATTATAGGGCCCCCTACCCCTGCCACTGGCTTGTCACGATAACATACGCAGTACTTTTAACGCTTTGCATCTAATGACAGTGTAACTTTTCAAATTATTTAATTTGAGATGGACAGTTAAATTAAACAGACACAATATAAACAATAGAGGTGGGAATCTTGGGGCACCTAACGATTTGATTACGATTCAGAGGCTACGATTCAATTATAAATCGATTATTGATGAACACCCCCACCCCTTTTTTTTTCTTTTTTTTTTATGTATCGTACATTAGTTCCAAAAGTGTTCAAAAATCCTCTCAGGCAAAACCAAACTACTATTTCAGTATCAAGTTAACAGTTCAAAACAGTAAATAATATACTCATGTCCCCATTCTGTAGCAGCAGTGTTAAGTTAGAGCTACATTCAATTAATTTAATGATGTGAATCAACTGTTAAAGTTGTTAAAATTGCTTCCGTTATTCCATTATTTCCCTTCTGTCTACTTTCGACATGTCAAAGTTTAAAAACTGTTTCATCATTTAAAGATAGATTCAAGTCAAGATTTTGCCGATTTAGGAGTATTTTGGATTAAAAGTTAATTAGGTTTGCTACAACAGAGCCTTTATTAGCAGTCTACTGCTTTAAGATGGCGGCTGTTTACTAACGCCGGCAAGTCTGTCATTTTGCATCTAGTTCTATATATATGTGATATCTACCGTAGCATTATGTGGCCGTATGTTTGTAGCAACTAGCAACTGGGCGTTCTTTGTAGGGGCTGTCGGCCGCAGTCAGGAATTATTGTTTTTTTATCTAGCGGCATGAGTTGAACATGATATTTACTCTCAATCCGTTCCTCTTTGCGTCCCGAAGACATTCATTTATAACATAAGTGAAATCCAGTTTTTGAGCAAGCTCACGCTCAATGGAGTGAATGGCTAGGTTTTTAAGCCTGCCCTGTGATATGGTGGAGCGTAGGTAGTTTTTTATTATTTTCATTTCACTGAAGGCTCGCTTTCCTCCAGCTACAGTCAGCGGCCAGTGACACACTCTAATCGGGCTTTGGTCACGGGGCACGTACGTAGTGTAGCCTTGAGTGCGCCAGAGTGGGGTCAAACCATTCTCTGCTAAGACAGAGGGGGTGCGTTGTGCAAAAAAAAGGAAAGGATATACACTCACCGGCCACATTATTAGGTACACCTGTCCAACTACTCGTTAACACTTAATTTCACTTTATCACATGGCGGCAACTCAGTGCATTTAGGCATGTAGACATGGTTTAAGACAATCTCCTGCAGTTCAAACCGAGCATCAGTATGGGGAAGAAAGGTGATTTGAGTGACTTTGAACGTGGCATGGTTGTTGGTGCCAGAAGGGCTGGTCTGAGTATTTCAGAAACTGCTGATCTGCTGGAATTTTCACGCACAACCATCTCTAGGGTTACAGAGAATGGTCCAAAAAAGAAAAAATATCCAGTGAGCGGCAGTTCTGTGGTCGTAAATACCTTGTTGATGCCAGAGGTCAGAGGAGAATGGCCAGACTGGTTCGAGCTGATGGAAAGGCAACAGTGACTCAAATAACCACCTGTTACAACAAAGGTAGGCAGAAGAGCATCTCTGAACCCACAGTACATCGAACTGTGCAGATGGGCTACAGCAGCAGAAGACCACACCGGGTGCCACTCCTTTCAGCTAAGAACAGGAAACAGGCTACAATTTGCACAAGCTCATCGAAATTAGACAATAGAAGATCGGAAAAACATTGCCTGGTCTGATGAGTCTCGATTTCTGCTGTGACATTCGGATGGTAGGGTCACAATTTGGCGTCAACAACATGAAACCATGGATCCATCCTCCCTTGTATCAACGGTTCAGGCTGGTGGTGGTGGAGTAATGGTGTGGGGAATATTTTCTTGGCACTCTTTGGGCCCCTTGGTACCAACTGAGCATTGTTGGAACGCCACAGCCTACCTAAGTATTGTTACTGACCATGTCCATCCCTTTATGACCACAATGTACCCAACTTCTGATGGCTGCTTTCAGCAGGATAATGCGCCATGTCATAAAGCTGGAATCATCTCAGACTGGTTTCTTGAAATTGACAATGAGTTCACTGTACTCAAATGGCCTCCACAGTCACCAGATCTCAATCCAATAGAGCATCTTTGGGATGTGGTGGAACGGGAGATTCACATCATGGATGTGCAGCCGACAAATCTGCACCAAGTGTGTGATGCCATCATGTCAATATGGACCAAACTCGCTGAAGAATGCTTCCAGCACCTTGTTGAATCTATGCCACGAAGAATTGAGGCAGTTCTGGAGGCAAAAGGGGGTCCAACACGTTACTAGCATGGTGTACCTAATAAAGTGGCCGGTGAGTGTATATTTGAAATATTTAAAATGTTAGTTTTTAAGTATATATATCGAGTAGAAAATAATATTTAATCAGACAATGATTAAAATAAAAATAAATAAAAAAATAAATAAAAAAACAATATGTGAATGTCAAGTAAAATAAATGAAGGGTCATTCAGACCTATGGACCTGAGACCCGGGACAACATTCCCGTTTGACCCCCCCAAACGGTGGTGGAGTGTACACAAATCGCTATGTGAGGTTTGGAAACCTGTGTTTGTGTGAATCCCTTGTGAGTGTATGTTGGCATCCTATTCTGTGCTGCCTGATTGCCAATCCTGACACCGAGTTTTTCTACTTCAGTGTGTCTAATTGTGCCTAGTCATGCGTGAATCCCATCAGACATGTGATACTCTTGCAGACGAGTGGAAATGCCGCACGGGAGCCGCACTAGGGCCACGGCCTTTCCCCGCCAATCGGGGGGAGATGCAAGCCAGCGCAGCCCATCCCACAAGCCGTCCTCGTAGTCCCCCAACCGACACGGAGAATGTAGTAGTTTTTTTGTTGCTGTTTTGAACAAACATACATCGAGATCTCATTTATCTTAGCAACTGGAGGCGTGTGACCCATTTTTCAAGTGGCCTAAACTTCCATGAAAGCGCATTCATCAAGGTTTCATTGGCCGTGACGTCCACCGACCGAACAGAATGCTACAACGACGCTGGCACCTCTGCTATATAGGACGCAGTCAAGTTTGCAACAAAATGCTGAGTGCCGCCGGGAACGCACCCTCCCATGGGGTTTCAGAATCTGCACCTTTAGAACTAAATTTCTCAAACCTCAGTGGTCGTAGAACATTTTGGAAGATGTTTGCGTACTTGTGGGAATGGACCATTTTTTATTTCTGCTTCATCGTACAAAAAAAAAAAAAAGGCCTTTTTTGAAAAAAGAAAATAAAAACTGAATTGTATACACGTGTATTATTTGCCCTTTAGGTTTTTGTTTTTTTGACCAAGAGTTTCCTACATTTGGTTTTCAGTTCCTGTTAAGAATTTTGCTTTCAGTATGTAAGGAGTACAAGAGATTGTAAAAGCTTTGTAGAGCTTTACACATTTCGGCAAAAACGGAATAGGTTTTTTTTTTTTTTTTAACCTGTCCATGATAAATACTGCAGGCACAAAACAAATAGCAAAAAAAAAAGGAATTATTTCCTCCGAAATAGTGCGACGACATTTCGAGACAATAGTCATCCCCTTGGATGCTTTGACAATTTTGATGCCTTCCATCTGCTTGAGGACCTTCAAGATTGTAAAATATTCTGCCTGGTTTCTCTTGCCAGTTCACGCTCATATTTTTCTATGATTTCTTTCTTCACTTCAATGGTAAGCATCACGTTCATCCTTTTTTCATCACTACTACCACCTGCACTATACATCTTAGGACCCATGATGATTTCTCTCACAAGAAAATCCGACGCTGTTGTAAGAGCATTTCTCATATGTGGAGACAGATGACAAGTCAAATTTTACGTCGTATGTCAAAATTGTATGTCGATGTGTTTTTATGTCGAGGTACCACTGTATTAGTCTTACCTAGAAATACCTATGATTACGGATGTCCTGATCCGATCACGTGATCGGAAATCAGGCCGATCACGCCATTTTTCAGAGGATTGGAATAGGGTGAAAAGGATCGGTTTTTATCTTTAAAAAATATGCAGTGGTACTCGGCATACGATCGCTTCGACACACGATCTTTTTGACATCCGACGTAAAATTTGACTCGCCATTTGTTTCTACATCCGACGACATGCACGAAATACGACGATTTTTGACAGTGCTGCAGTTTCTTTGTTTTGCCGGAAGACGGACGCACGGCTGATTTTCTTGTGAGAAGAATCAACATTGGATCCAAAAACGTTAGTGCAGGTGGAGAAAAAAAAGAAAAGATGATGCTTACCATTTAAATGAAGATGTGAATGATAGCAAAATATAAGCATGGTGTGCGCATCAATGAACTGGGTCGACAATAGGGCCATAGAATGTCGATCTCGGTCGGCGGTCCTCTTCCCTTCGCTAGTCTTTATAAGCTCAGCTGACAATTCTTATTGTGGTAACATTGCCAAAGAAATTGCCAGCTTCGTCAGGTTTCTAATCATTGATTCCATCAACTCACCTATTGTCCGCTGTTGTTGACGCCAGGATCGAAACAGAAAGTAAAATATTGCTCTCTTGCTCTCGTCACGTCAGCCCCGCGGTGCAGCATAAAAAAGTCCATCACATTTGAAATTCGTTATATTATTACAGATATTATTATTATTATTGCTATTATTATTATACTGGTTATTCAAATTTTTATTCATAATTTATTTGTTTTGCCCTTTGTAATTGCTATTTGCAATAGTAACAGCAGTATTTATTAAGGATTTAGTGTAGGTTTTTGGGCTATGGATCGAATTAATGGAAAGTCCTGCTCGACATACGACCATTTTGACTTACAAACAAGGTCCTGGAACGAATTAACTTCGTATGTAGAAGTACCACTATATTTGTTTTTCTGCTTGATGCTCATACAGCACCACAGCCTTCCTCTTGCTAAGTAGTGCAGCCAAAATTTCCAGAGAAACTTGCGTTTGGTACTTAACTCATTCACTCCCAGCCATTTTCACCGGAGCAAGGCCCTTCGCTCCCGACCGTTTTACTGGATTTTGACTGATTTTGCAAGGCCCACAGAAAATTCTGTTCTATTGCTATATAAATATGGAACTCACGAAAAGAAAGATTAGACTCTCTTCTTTCAGCAGAAAAAAAAGTTAGTTCATATCTTTTTCCATCTTTAGAAATCAGCATTAGAAAATAGCTTAGTTTGAGCAATTTTCCAATTTCTGATGAAAAAAACGGACAAATTGAGCTTTTTGTGAAAGCATATATTTCAAACATAGCTTTGACTTATACGCAGCTATTTTTTGCTTTAGTTACATCCCAAACATCTGAATATTGTTTTCCTTTTACAAAATAGGATACACAACAATACAAATAGAGCTTTTGATCGCAAAGTAACTATTTACACATCACTAAACTATTGAACTGTTGAACTTTTTGCGCACATAACAACGGGGAAGGCTCTCAGCTGCTCCCGTGGCTAATCTGATGAGTCCGGATCAAGATCGGTCTCGCTTTTTTCATCATCTTCATCGTTGGTTTCAACCTCAGGCTAAGGAGTAACGCAACGTGAATTCCGCAGAATGCGTGTGTAACCTGACGTTGTTGTGGACGTCACGTCCGTCTCATCAAGATAGATTTTTTTGAATACTTCTTTGACAACGGTTTCGTTTTCTTTTCAAAACACTCCTACAGTGTCATTTGCCTTTTTTTTCCCCGATCGTTCTTCACATTTTTCTCAAATTCTCACGCGTCTTCACAAGATCCCTCCAACTTCTGTTTCCTAACTATTTTTCTTCACTTCCTTTCTTGGCCCGAGATAAGTTCTTACCAAATGCGCTATTGACCTCCAGTGGCCAGTTTTATTGCTTTAAAATGGGTTTTGAGCTTTGTGCATTATATTTTAGAGAGATCGGAACCTATAGCTGCCTCTTGTAAAAAAAAAAATTTTTTTAAACGCAAACGATGTGTGAATACGTTTTTGGGACACTGAAGCAATTGAAAATAGAACGTATTTGTACGTTTTTGGGAGAAAATGAGTTAAAGATAACGATGATTGACAGGTTTGTAGCAGTGATCTTAACAGAGAAGCTTAGTAGCTCTACGATAAAAGGCACAAATGTGTCAATCATCGTTAAATTTGCAGCCCAGTCATAAGTGTGCTGTGGCAAGTCATTGTGGAAGTGAGAGAGGCTGTTCTCAGCAGCGTGAGTGGATTTGAGTGGACTCAGTCAATGAATGAATTTAATAAAGACGAGCATTTTTCTTAGTTATTTTTGTTTTAAAAAAATCACATTGTGAAGGTGGCATGTTGGGACAGTAATATTTTTGGAATTTTTGTTCAAATTTTTATTTTTTATTTTTAAATCTCGTATCTGATCGGGACTCTGTATGAACAGATTCTCAAAATCAGGTGACTTGGACTCGGGTGCAAAATTATGGAATTGGGACATCCCTACCTATAAGGCATTTACAAAATAGGAAATATCTCTACATCCAAGTTTTATTGACATTCATTTAACCTTAGCTAATATTAGAAACTTGTTGCCTCACTGCCAACTTTTTGGAACATTTTTGGAACAATTTTATTCATTTTCAGATGTAATTTTTTCCCTGTGATTTCAGTAAAAGCTTGCACTCCAAGGTCCTACTGGTAATTAAATCATGCTTTTAAGTGGTCAAAATTAGGTAGGTGGCTCCTATGATGAGTTGTGTGTGTGTGTGAGGACAAAATGGAATCTTTTCCTTGTGTTCATCAATGGAAGCCCAAGTATTGGTCGCCTTTCTTACACCCCTTTCACTAGCCATCCAATCAGTGACTGCAGCATCCAGGCAGAACTGTTAGTATGAGGCTGCTCTTGGAAACAGAGCAGAGTCTTGTGCATGAGCCTGCCACTCTGTCTCAGGTAGGTCCATTAACACACATGCAAATAGAGAAAAAAAAAGTTTGGGAGGATTTTATTTTGTCTAAGCGTATCAGACGTAGCGGAAGTCAAAAGAAAATCTGCCAGCATCGAGGCTTGCAGATTGATTGGATTGTACTCTGTCGCAAGCTGAATGTGTGAGCGGAATCTTGGAGTGTTTCTGCAAAGACTGCATTTAGAGTGGGGTGAAAAATAGCAAATTTATAGCAAGATTGGTTACTAATATTTTCAGGTCGTGTTAATTGATGTGATTGCTATTTTTCTGAATTATGGCACTGCAGCATGTTTTATAATGGGAGCCTAAATATATTGCATTAGAATATAATGACTGCATCTTTAATTTTAAAGGAATAAATGAGTGTTTTGTAATATCTAAATTGTGTTGCATATACATTTTGGACAAAATGAATTGCATATCCACGACACTCTTGATTAAATTAGTCGTTAATCATTCTGGGAAATACACCACACTGATTTCTACTCGCTTAAAACAATCTTGGCACGACAAATGAAAAGTGAAGTCATATTTTGGATTGTTTGGCAAAATGGATCGAATTTAGAAACACAAAAATTTGTCATGTAGCCAGTGAGTGCACTTAGGGATTTGAATTGCTCTTTGGTCTATTCTTCCCTGCATTATAGCAGCAGCTCCAACTGAGACAATGACAACGACACACTTCTAATTTAGTTTTCTCAGCGGTGATGGTACTTTGTGCTCTCTTTTATGTTGTGCAGCTTACTTACGACACGCACATTTATGTGAGCACAATTTCTATCCAGCTGTGGTAGAAAACTCAGAGTACCTTTTAAGAGAACTGCTACTGTGGTGCTTGCATTTCACGTTAGGGCCACCTGGATTTCCAGAAAACAGAACGTTAAACCGACAATTACGCAACCCTTGTAAACTTTCTGGTAATAATGCATAGAGATCGACTAGATGGAATTATTTTGAGGCCAATTTTAAATCTGATGTTTGCCAGAGTGAAATTCTCATACCCGATAAATCTGACAATTCATTTCAAGAATACAGTGGTACCTCGACAAACGATTGCTTCGACACATGATGTTTTCGATATCCGGGGTAAAATTTGACTCGCCATTTGTTTCTAAATCCAAAGACATGCTCCAAATACGACGATTTATGACAGCGCCGCAGTTTCTTTGTTTCCCGCGAGGAATCCGTATTTTCTTGTGAGAGAAGTCAACATCGGTCCAAGAATGTTAGTGCAGGTGGTGAAAAAACAAAAAAGGTGAGGCTTATCATTGAAATGAAGATGGAAATGATGGAAAAATATGAGCGTGGTGCACGCGTCCGTGAACTGGCTCGACAATACGGCCGTAGAATGTCTACGATCTTGATGGTCCTCCTCCGACCTCCGTTCACCAGTCTTTATAAGTCAAGCTGACAATTATTATTGTCGTAACATTGCCATAATATCACAGCTTTCAGGTATTTAATCATTTATTTCAGAACTTGTACAACACAACATGCCTACTGTCCGCCGCACCTGAACAAATTGAAAGTAAAAAGTCCCTCTCTCACTCTGTCAAGTCAACCACACAGTGCGTTCAGGTACACGACACAAAACACATCCGCCACATTAGAACCCGATTCGTTACATTATTACAGGTGTTATTATTATTATTATTACTATTATTATATTATTATTAGAGATGTCCCGATCACGTCATTTTCAAAGTATCGGACATGCCTTTTTTTATTTTTTTATTATTAAATCGTTTTCTAATTGTATTTAACGTTACAGACATAATATGTTACACTCATCCAGTCTTTAGTTTAGGCTTAAGGTAGGGTTATCAAATTTATACCGTTAATGGCGGTAATTATTTTTTTTACAAATTAATCACGTTAAAATATTTAACGCAATTAACGCACGCGCTGGACAACCCACTCGCGCATTGTTGCGTTCAATCTGTAATGGCGCCGTTTTACCTATATATAGAGCTAAAAGGCAGCGTAAAATGAGTAGAGTGATTTTGGCAGCCTTTGGAGCATTTTTTTAATTGGCTAAAGCCTTACAATCCCTCTCCCTACGATTAGAAATATCGTGGGAAGCAATGTGGGGGAGAAAGGTAGTAATTGATCTTTTTCTAAACACCCTGCGTTATTTCCCAACGCAGAGAAGATATATCAATTGGTACCACTACGCACAGTCATGGGTGCACTTCCCATCATGCATTTGGGTACAACAGTTAAATGGCTACAGTATCATTTACTGAAAGCTCAACAAATACACTTGATGGCAATATTTAGTCACAATATACAAAGTCACATTTATCCTTTAAGAATTACAAATCTTTCTATCCGTGGATCCCTCTCACAGAAAGAATGTTAATAATATAAATGCCATCTTGAGGATTTATTGTCATAATAAACAAATACAGTACTTATGTACTGTATGTTGAATGTATATATTCGTCCGAGTTTTATTCATTTTTTTCTTAATGCATTGCCAAAATGTATATGATCGGGAAAAATGATCAGGAATGATTGGAATTGAATCGGGAGCAAAAAAAAAAGCAATCGGATCAGGAAATATCGGGATCGGCAGATACTCAAACTAAAACGATCGGGATCGGATCGGGAGCAAAAAAACATGATCGGAACAACCCTAATTATTATTCTTATTTGTATTCATAATTTATCTGCTTTGCTCTGTGTAATTGCTATTTGTAGTAGTACCAGCAGCATTTATTAAGGTTTATTTATTAGTGTAAGTTTTTGTGCTGTGGAACCAGTTAATGGAATTATAATTAGGGCTGTCAAAATTATCGCGTCAACGTGCGGTAATTAATTTTTTTCATTAATCGTGTTAAAATATTTGACACAATTAACGCACATGCCCCGCTCAAACATATTAAAATGATAGCACAGGGTCATGTGCACTTGTTACTTGTGTTTTTTGGAGTTTTGTCGCCCTCTGCTGACGCTTAGGTGCGACTGATTTTATGACCTTGAGAATTGTGTAATTATTGACATCAACAATGGTGACCTACTAGTTTATTTTTTGATTGAAAATTTTACAAATTTTATTAAAACGAAAACATTAAGAGGGTTTTAATATAAAATTTCTATAACTTGTACTAACATTTTTCTTTTAAGAACTACAAGTCTTTCTATCCATGGATCGCTTTAACAGAATGTTAATAATGTTAATGCCATCTTGTTGATTTATTGTTGTAATAAATAAATAAATAATAATAATAATTTAATAAAAATAAATAATGTTTATGTGTGTTTATTGTGTCTTATCTTTCCATTCCAACAATAATTTACAGGAAAATGTGGCATATTTTATGGATGCTTTGAATTGCGATTAATTACGATTAATTAATTTTTAAACTGTGATTAACTCGATTAAAAAATTTAAATCGTTTGACAGCCCTAATTATAATATATTCTTATGGGAAAATCCTGCTCAACAAACGACCATTTCTACTTACAAACAAGGTCCTGGAACGAATTAACTTCGTATGTAGAGGTACCACTGTACTTTATATGTAAAATCTTATTTTGGGGGTCTCACGAGGCTTCCCACAATAAACGTGTATAAAGTACAGGCATAACACCTAACTGTTTTAAAATACATTTATTATTTGTTCAACTTTACATGAGAGAGAACTTGACGATTTTTTAAATAGTGTTTGTTTAAATGTTATTTTTATCTGATGTGGTAATGTGGGGACTAACCCAAAAAATGCACATCAATTTAAAGAAGGCCGATTCTGCCCAGTTGATTTTTTGATCGGGCCCGATTTGCTATACGTGACTCATATAGCAAATTGTAGAGTTCAGAATGCAACCTCTTGTGGCAGGAAAATTATTGCATAACATATATACAGGCACTGTATAGTCTTTGTTTCTACCTGGAAGCAGTGTAGTTTGTCAATTGGGTACCTGACCCATTTTATAATTAGATAATAAAGGGTGCCAAAATATCAGAATTCCATTCTTCTGTTGTGCTACCAGACAAAGTTGTACAGTTTTATTCATTCGCAAAAAATAATTAAGAAATTAGGTCTAACTGTAAGTGCAAACTATATGATGGGGTTGCTGACTTGGGCAGAGGTACAGCAATTGATGTAGAGGGTAAAATGTACACAGCCCTTTGGGGAACATTTGTTAAGGCTTTGAGCTGGTAAGAGGTGGTATGGTTTGAACATTAATTTTACATCCTTGATATCCATCTTAATATCTGAGTCTAATCCTAATCCAATTAGTTATAAAAAATAGCGGACTAGTAGAATGATTAGTGTCACTATTTGTTAGTAGAGTTGTCCGATAATGACTTTTGAACCGATATCTCGATACTGTCCAACTCCAAAAATCTGATACCGATATATCCGGTCGTGGACTTAACATATTGTGGCTAATTGTATTGCGATGCCCCGCTGGATGCTTTAATAATGAGGAATGTATCAATGTATTCAAGGTTTTCCAAATAAACATTCTGTGAAAATAAGAGCAATTTTAACTGAATTTATGGAAAAAGTGTCGATATTGCACCGCTATACAAGAAGCATGACTGCTCTGCTAAGCTGTGACCAGCCTTTTTACAAAGGCAGAACTTCTACATTCACTTTGACGGCAACATGCATATTGTCCCAGAACCGGTCATGAAAAACAGATGTTAATATTAGGGGTGTCAAGCGATTAAAATTTTTTAATCGCGTTAATTACAGCTTAAAAATTAATTAATCGTAATTAATCGCAATTAATCGCAATTCAAACCATCTATAAAATATGCCATATTTTTCTGTAAATTATTGTTGGAATGGAAAGATAAGACACAACATGGATATATACATTCAACGTACGGTACATAAGTACTGTATTTCTTTATTATAACAATAAATCAACAAGATGGCATTACCATTATTAACATTCTGTTAAAGCGATCCATGGATAGAAAGACTTGTAGTTCTTAAAAGATAAATTTTAGTACAAGTTATAGAAATGTTATATTAAAACCCCTCTTCATGTTTTCGTTTTAATAAAATTTGTAAAATTTTCAATCAAAAAATAAACTAGTAGCCCGCTGATTGTTGATGTCAACAATTACTTACACAATGCTCATGGGTGCTGAAACCTATAAAATCAGTCGCACACAAGCGCCAGCAGAGGGCGGCAAAACTCCAAAAAACACAACAAGTACACCTTTCACTGTACTGTCATTTTAATCCGTTTGAGCGGAGCATTTGTGCGTTAATTGCGTCAAATATTTTAACGGGATTCATTTTAAAAATGAATTACCGCTCGTTAACGCGATAATTTTGACAGCCCTAGTTAATATCATTCGATATCATTTTAAGCTACCCGATCATATTAGACAACTTTACTTGTATTTGTTATGATTCTTGATGTCTAATTTCGTTGAAAACTAACAAATGCTAAAATTGCTTTCAATACTGACTCAATCCAACACCAGGTTGTGACTTGACAGGATGTCTAGAGTTCAGTATTAGTCGCAAAGTCCGAGGTGTGCCAGATTGGATGGCAGTCCAAGGGGGCGGATGGTGTTAAATGGTCCGTTCCTTCAATAGCCTCGTCTGGGATGGGTGACTAAAACAAGCTCTGTGCCTTGCAGAATGCCAGTGTCCCTGATGATTTTGTTTACCATCTGCAGCTTGAACTCACCCAACTTGTTGTCTTTGCATAGCTAAGAGTAATACTTACTGTAGAAGGGCTGTTTTGTTCGGCTGGCTTGATACAAGGAACTCATGATAAAACAACTCTAGCATGGAAAAGTGAGAATTTTAATCACAACCTGACCACAGTATTCCTTCTCAGTCACAGTCCACTCATGAGTTGGTGAGTGGGTGGTGGAGGAGGTGGCAGATGAGAAATGCAGTGAGTGTCACTGCTAATGGTTACCATGGCTACTCAGTCTGTTACACGCGTGTGTCCTTGTAGGTTGCTTTGTTGTGTGAGTGTGTGCGGTAATACCCAAATGTGTCATGTGTCACTGCAAGACGTTTCAGGCTTTCTTCATCTCTGAGTGAAAGAAATTAGGTTACTATGATTATTCCTTTTAATACCATCATAAAAATAATGCCCGAGACATTTTTTTTTTTTTTTTTGCTTGAAATCATACATCATAAGTCCAAGCACGGCAGAAGTTCTTAGTAACACATCTGGAATGATGGATTCAGTCAGTTGTAGTCTGTCTTGATATTCTTTGGTACAAAAATTCATGTGTTGCTTTTCCTTTTTAAAGTGGCACAAAATATCAGACTTGTTCTTATTCTTTTGTTGGTGTGTCAGTCGTAATAGTACAGTTTTGTTCACATTCATACGTTGTGTTGAAGTTAGACACTCGTCACAACAGTTACCTTGTCAAAGAAAGTGTAGGAGTTAAAGTAGAAGACATCAAAAAGCTCTATTAAGAAAAGAATAAGCCCTGTGGAAAAATCTAAGCACATTTATAGCACTTTCAGTCTTTTATTTGGAGCTCAAGCCTTTCTTGCCCAGACATGTATTAATCAAATATGTAAAGCTCATGCCTTTATGTGTGAATGTGAGGTTCAAATGTTGTTGTCGATATTTTCCCTGTGATTATCTCACCCAAAGAATGTTGTGAACTGTGCTAAATTTGTAAGCACAGATATGGGACATGATGATATGTATAAACCGCCTCATCCAAGGACAATTTGTTCACATACAGTGAAGAAAATAAGTATTTGAACACCTTGTTATTTTGCAAGTTCTCCATCTTAGAAATCATGGATGAGTCTGAAATTTTCATCGTAGGTGCATGTCCACTGTGAAAGAGATATTTTAAAAAGAAAAATCTAGAAATCACAATGCATGATTTTTTAACAATTTATTCGTGTGATACAGCTGCAAATAAGTATTTGAACACCTGTCTATCAGGTAGAATTCTGACCCTGAAAGACCTGTTAGTCCACCTATTAAAAGTCCACCTCCACTCCATGTATTATCCTGAATCAGATGTTTACTATCTCCCCTGATGGAGCAGTAATGGACAAATGAAGTTTCTTGAAGCAATGAAGCTTTGCAGCCAACTGGTTCAAAGCTTCATGGTGGTTCATATGGTCTTATGACAGTCGTATGATGCCGCGGTCAAGTCAAGTGTTACTGGTTAATATCTTTTGGTGTAAATATCCCATAATACAATGACGACAGCTGCGGCTGATAGTCTTGTACGGCTATCTATGAACAAATGTCATTTTCATGTCAAATTTGGTGGGTGGCGGCTTATAGTCAGGTGCGCCTTATAGTGTGAAAATTACGGTACATTCACACCTATAAACAGGGGTGCATATAATTTTTTTGCCCAGGTTCTCAGAGGAGGACCTGGAGATGTGACTTGGTCCTCATTGAGCTTGAGAGCCGACCCGCATGATGCGATAAATTTATGACATGCTTTACTTAGAGCCAATTAACTTTAATTAAATATATTAACAATTAATGCTTGATTAACATCAACTGGCACAACAAAATTGCCATTACTTTGAAGTGAAATGTAAAGAAATAAAAAGCACCAATTCAAAATAAAGGGCATTATGCGGCTCCCACATTAACTCCAAGCCTTTTTAAAAGTGGAATGTCCTCCTCATAAGACCTCATTGAACGTGCATGTTTAGCTTTGTAAAATGCGAGCAAAAACACGTTTGTCAGTGCATGTCGCTGTTCATTACCTTTATTCCGCCACATGTCCATAGGGCGAGTGGGGTCCTGTTTGACATCGATAGTTTGCTTAATTGCCACATGCTCTCTGTTTTTTTCGTGCTTTTCAAAGTTTGGACGGCTGAAATTCTTTGACCCTACATAAAATGCGCTGCTCTTATCGGCGACATTGGGATTCTCACGGCACATTTTGTACCGCATTTCCGAGCGAGCATCATTTGCTTCAAGCCATGGTACTTCCTGTAGCCACTTTTCAGCAAAAGTCCTTTTTTTCGGTAGCTCCGGTGACGTCTCTGTCGTCTGTCTGTCTTTTGACGGGGGTGGGAGAACACGGAAGTAATTACTCAGTGTGGCCTGCCTCTTCGACATTTTGAGAAGTTATTTTCTTGTGTCCGCCGCAATACAGCGGTCAGCCATCGGTACGCAAAAGCGTATGGAAGCCGTTGAGGGCCAGCGCGTTTGTCTACGTCCAGTACGCATGCGCGCATGCGGACCACTTATGTGCACCCCTGCCTATAAAGTATTGTCACTTAACCTAGAATTCATGTTGCCGTAATATGGGACAAAATGGAAAACAGTTAATCATGGGAGAAAATGTCAAACGGAGGATTATGATGCATCACCAATTTTTAGAAGTGTTTCCTTAAAGGTTAGTAACAATTATGAATTTTAAATTGACTTGGCTCTAACAGGAATCACCAAAGTTGTAACAATAACCTTTTAATATACACCACAAAGCAAATTCAAGTACAGGTGATTTGTGTCGGGCTTAATGTAAATGTAAAGTGGCAGTAAATGTTGGAACCGCACTTAAAATGGGATGCTGTTATATGGCAAAGTGCACCATAAAAGCACGTCTTTAAATTCCCCAAAAAATGACGGTAATGAAAAATAAGTGTTTCAGAATACATCCGCTGCAGCCCTCTGACAATGTGTGGGAGGCAGACACAGTCCTACAGTCTTATATAAGAGGGCATGTAATGCATCAAATTTTCCTGCCTTCAAGCTTGTGATCCATTTCGTCTTCGGTGGATAACCCAATTAAATGAAATAAAAACATTGCAGCAACATCCCTCCTTTCCTCATAACACTCCCACACAAACGCATCCTTACGCACACACATAAACAACCTCCATCCCTACCCGCTTCTTCCACAGATACATCAGATGTGTTTGTCTGCTTGGCACCAAGCCTCTAAAGCAGGGGTCATGAATTAAAAATCCTCTGGGTCTGAAATTAAAAGATTACTAAAATCTCGGATCCGGAAATATTTTTAATGTTTCTGTTTTTTTCCAAAAATTACAAACGTATCTTTACGTGGCCATGCTGATAATTACAACACACAAAAATGTAAATAAAATATAAAAAAATAAATTTATAGTAAGTAATAAATAATATTTAATAATTAGGGGTGTCAAACGATTAAAATTTTTAATCGAGTTAATTACAGCTTAAAAATTAATTAATCATAATTCATCGCAATTAATTGCAATTCAAACCATCTATAAAATATGCCAGATTTTTCTGTAAATTATTGTTGGAATGGAAAGATAAGACACAAGATGGATATATACATTCAACATACGGTACATAAGTACTGTATTTCTTTATTATAACAATAAATCAACAAGATGGTATTACCATTATTAACATTCTGTTAAAGCGATCCATGGATAGAAAGACTTGTAGTTTTTAAAAGATAAATTTTAGTACAAGTTATAGAAATTTTATATTAAAACCCCTCTTCATGTTTTCGTTTTAATAAAATTTGTAAAATTTTCAGTCAAAAAAATAAACTAGTAGCCCGCCATTCTTGATGTCAATAATTACTTACACAATGCTCATGGGTGCTGAAGCCTATAAAATTAGTCGCACACAAGCGCCAGCAGAGGGCGGCAAAACTGTGCGATCATTTTAATCTGTTTGAGCGGGGCATTTGTGCGTATTATTTTAACGGGATTAATTTTAAAAATTAATTGCCGCTCGTTAACGTGATAATTTTGATAGCCCTATTAATAATAATTAATTAGTAATAAATAATAAAGCAATCATATTGAGCCCTTAATTCCACTATTTTTTGAGAACGGATGGCAGAGTTCATAGGGAAGCTTTGCGAAAAAGCTGCGTGCTTCGTCTCATAGTGCCTTTTCAAATTGCTGCTTTTTACAAGCGCTACCGTTGTTGTGCGAGTACTCACTATTTTTGTTTTTATTTAGTTTTTTTTAACCTTTTCATTGCCTCAAAAATACTTTTTGCATGTATTACCCTCTCATACTTTTAACCATTGTGGTTTTTTGTGTTAGCTTTGAAGCAGTTGACCACATTAGTCACGTAGCGTATTTAAACCGCCCTTATTAGGTATAACTGCATTTAAGTATTTTCATAAGGCATTTTTAGTACGTTCTGCCTGTATGCATCCAAACAAAACAAGTTTAGCGCGCACGGTAGTACTTTGGGTGTCAAATTCGACTAATGTAGGACGTTTCGCCGATGTAGCAGATTTTGGCAGAACACCATCTCTGAACAGATGAGGGATAGCGGTCTTGTGCTGCCGCTAGGCAAAATGAACAAAAATGTGTTGGTCTACTCCTACTTAAACACTCTGTTTTCTGCATCAATCTTCCGTAGTTTTGAGCACGCCATTTGCCGCACTTTTTCGCCTCTTCCTCCAACTTCATTCGGCTCAGTTTTTGGCTGTCACTCCGCGGAGTCTGGAAAGCGAGTGTGAGACATGCTCTTCTAAAAATAACTTTCAAATGCTTCACTCCCATTGGCTGGCTCACGCGCGTCACCGCTAAGGTTTTTGTTTGTTGCTCACCTCCGCTCTGCAAACCCGCAGAAAAAAATGATTTTTTTTTTGTTGCAACGTGTATTAGTCCAGACAGCTTGAGATCCGGTCCAGACGGCTTGGGGGTCGGGAACCGGACCAAGGTCCGCGGTTCCGTGACCTCTGCTCTAAAGATAATTTTATGTTATTCATTTATACTTATATCCACGATACTGACAAATTTTCCCTCGTGAAGTTTTAGTATTCAAAAGACTACCTAAGAAAATGTCTAACACATTGTTAAAGTAAAACGCACTGCAGTAATGAAATAGAATTTTGATGATTTGCCCGCCAAAATATGACACACAAAGGAAAAAGGATCACATCAAATGTGCATAAGAGTGCCTGAATCACTTCATTTAAAAACTGTTTTCCATGTCTTTTCTTTCTTAATTTATTCAGAAAGCTACTTCAGAGACAGAAGAATCAGATGGGCAAGAACTAAACAAAGGTTTCTGCAGTTCAGAGAAGCTCAACACTGACATTGTCGCTATGGAAACCACTGAGTTACCAGAGCTAGAAATGGACAACAGTGAGGAGGTCACTGTGGATGATTTTACAGACAAGGAACTCAATTTTAATACTGATAACGAACAAATTAGTATTAATACAGACCCATTAGATTTCAACGAGGAATCAAGTTCTAGCAACTTCTCAACGGACTTGGTGACCAGCACACCCAGTGTATTACCCGAATGTCCTGAAACCAATGTTTGCAATGACATACCGACCCATGAGGAAAAGGAAGCCATACCATTTGAGGAAGTACATGACGAGCTCAAAAGAAATGAGTCCATCACTTCTTCTGTGTCTGACACTCTTTCCAGTGCTGAAAGTGTTTATGAAAATGAGGCTCATTGTAAGACACAGGAAACAACGGAACCAGAGCAAGAATTAGAACAGTATTGCGCAATAGAGAAAGAGTTCGACCCACTCAGTGTTCTTGAAACAGAAGAGACATTAGAGGTGGAGGAAGACACGTATCAAGAGCAACCTACGGATCCAGAACTCTTGCTGGATGACGAAGATGAACACACTTGTTGCAATGATGACTATCAGAACTTAGAGGAAGATGAAGGAGATCCTGATGTTGAACTTTTTGAACCCCCCGTTTCCGAAGATTTGATGCTCGAGCAGAACATTCAAGAAGATGCTATGTCTGATATATCGAACGAATCGTGCCGTTATCTGGATCCTGATGAAGTCGACGAATGCCTAAGAGTTGAAATTGCAGCTGCTTCCTCTGACAGTGAGACAGATGAAAAATGGAGAACAATATTTTCCTCTTCTATTAACAAAGAAGACGATGACTCCTATTTGGACAGTCTTCAGTTAAGCGCACAGGAGCTCTTTGTGCAGAAAGTTGAAGTGATCGACTCCGAAGACCAAGATAACGACCACTATGACGAAGTCCAACTTAACGTTCCGGACATTGAAGAATTGCAAGAACAGCCAGAAGATGTGCCTTGTTCTACACCACCACAAGATGGTAAATGTATCTCTTTAAGCCTTCAAGGCCTGTCCAAAATCTCTGAAGACGAAAATGAAAACGGCAAAGATGACAGTAATAATCACAGAACTCAGGAACAATACTCCCAGAACATGATGTCAGACCCAAACAGGAAGATACCCAAAGACTTCTGCGTGATACAAGAGACAACGAGTGAGAATGTTAGCACAGAGCACGTTGATTTCCAGTTGGCTCGTAAACAGTGGCGAGCAATGGAAGAACAAACTAAAAACAAAGTTCTCATACCTGCAGTCAGGCAGCCTAATTTGCACTGCAGTCACAATTGCATGTACACACCAGTTCGAAACATTGATAGAACAAATAGGAAATCCCAGGATCTTGAAAGCTTGACTTTAGTTGGGGATTATTCGCACACTCAATTTAGCCCATGCTCAGAAGATTCTGGTTTGGACGACTCCAGTTACAGATCACCTAACGATGACTTCGAAACACCCGTTGAAAGGGAGATTCGTATATCGATGGAAAGAGAGGAGAAATTTAGAAAGGAAAGGGCTCTGTCCGGGATGGGAAAGTCTGCAGACGCTACGTTTGGCGCCCCATCACGAGGAATCCCGAGATCCATCAGCACTCCCCTGACACCATCATTCATTATCACTTCTTCTCCCACAAAGGAACCATTAAAAAGTGACACCTCCCCGACAAATGTTATCATTCTCGACCCAAGTAATGATTTCAATTCCAATCCCAGCCATGGTGAATGGTGCTCTGAAGAAAGCAGCTCGAATCTCATCATTTTAGAGACATCAAATCTGATTATTCGCAGTGCTTCGGAGTTCTCGCTCAACAAAGCCTGCGAGCCGCAGGAGAAAATGTTTATGAGTAACCCCTTTTTCAAGCTCCGTTCAAGAAGCACAATGTCGCTGGTGGATGAAGAGATACAGATGGTGAAGCAAAGAGAGGAAGAGCTGAGAAAAGAGAGGGCAAATCTTTATGGCAAAGGCAGGTTCAGTGATAAAAGGATGTTGGCAAACAACTTGGGTACTTTATCACTGGATAATCCGGGTAAACATATTGTTTATAAATAATTAAGAATGTTAATACTGTTTCACATTTGCTGATTTTTTTTTTTTTTTGTATTGTTAGCTTTACCAATGAAGTGCAAGTCCTCACCGTCATCACCAATGAAAACACCCAAGATGGATCGTTCAACCTTATCCTGCGATCACAGAGTAAGTAGCAGTCGTAGCAGGGCAAGTACTCGCAAGCAGTGTTTTTAATAACGGCGTTGTTATTTTTTTCAGCAATGAGAAATCTAATTAATTAATTTTCCTATCTTTGCAACACCGTTACTGAGGATGTGAAGGGGCACGTTACAACAATTTGGTTGAATCAATATCAGGTAGTGACACGCCTGGCTGCCCTGGATAGAGCAGAGCGGGATGGGTGGAGGGGGGAGGGGCTGCTGTTGCCGTTGCAAACGCGATGATGATTTGTTAGGTGGCTCAGAGCATTAGCATAGCATTCGCGTTCAGCATGGCAAACATCATCTTAAACTCTCAGGCAACTTTGTTTTTTTTACATACAGTTCGTGGCATCCAGGCGGGTACAATTAATTGAAAATAATGTACTGTTTTCCTGCTGAGTGTGCATTATCATCACCAAGTTGGTGTTGTCCTTGTAGATGCTACAATATTCAGTGGGGCAAATAAGTATTTAGTCAACCACCAATTGTGCAAGTTCTCCTACTTGAAAAGATTAGAGAGGCCTGTAATTGTCAACATTGGTAAAAGTCAACCATGAGAGACAGAATGCGGAAAAAAAATAGAAAATCAAATTTTTGGATTTTTAACTCATTCACTCCCAGCCATTTTCACCGGAGCAAGGCCCTTTGCTCCCGGCTGTTTTACTGGATTTTGACTGATTTTGCAAGGCCCACAGAAAATTCTGTCTATTGCTATATAAACAGGGAACACACCAAAAGAAAGATTAGACTCTCTTCTTTGAGCAGGAAAAAAAAGTAAGTTAATATCTTTTTCCGTTCTTTAAAAATCAGCATTAGAAAATAGCTTAGTCTGAGCAATTTTCAAATTTCTGAAAAAACTGAGAAATTGAGCTTTTTGCGAAAGCATACATTTCAAACTTTAACACAGCTATTTTTTTTTTTTTGCTTTAGTTACATCCCAAACATCTGAATAATGTTTTCCTTTTACAAAATAACAAACAACAAGACAAATAGAGCTCTTGATAGCAAAGTAACAATTTATTTACAAATAACTGAGATATGACGCTGTTGTGGCCACGACAGTCGGGGTAAACTTTTCCCTCATTGCCGCTTGTCTCATAAAGATGGGGTTTTTTGAGTCTCTGCGGGCTCTCCTCGGCGAGCAGCACGGACTTAACGACATCGTCCACTGCACTGGTGGTACCGGTCATTCTGCTCGGTCGTCCAGCGCCAGGCATCCCGGGCGTCCTCTAGGTTGTCCTCCATTCGGTCGTCTTCAGCCATGCGGCCCAAACGGCCGTTCGTTGCCGTTGCATCGGGTTGCGGGTCTTACCAAATGCGCTACTGCCCCCCAGTGGCCAGTTTTATTGCTTTAAAATGGATTTTCAGCTTTGTGCTTTGGCGCTAAATTGAATCAGAACCCAGAGATGTCTCATGTAAAAAAAAAAAAAACGTAAAAGACCTATAAATACGTCTTTGGGACACTGAAACAATTACAAATAGAACATATTTATACGTTTTGGGAGCAAATGAGTTAAAGAATTTATTTCCAAATTAGAGTGGAAAATAAGTATTTGGTCACCTACAAACAAGCAAAATTTCTGGCTGTCAAAGAGATCTAAATTCTTCTAACGAGGTCTAATGAGGCTCCACTCGTTACATGTATTAATGGCACCTCTTTTAACTCATTAACGGTATAAAAGACACCTGTCCACGACCTCAGTCAGTCACACTCCAAACTCCACTATGGCCAAGACCAAAGAGCTGTCGACAGACACCAGAGACAACATTGTAGACCTGCACCAGGCTGGGAAGACTGAATCTGCAATAGGTAAAACGCTTGGTGTAAAGAAATCAACTGTGGGAGAAATTATTAGAAAATGGACGACATACAAGACCACTGATAATCTCCCTCGATCTGGGGCTCCATGCAAGATCTCACCCCGTGGCGTCAAAATGATAACAAGAACAGTGAGCAAAAATCCCAGAACCACACAGGGGCACCAAGTGAATGACTTACAGAGAGCTGGGACCACAGTAACAAAGGCACTTTGTAACACATAAGTACATAATTAAGTAAGTAAGTAAGTAACACAATGTGCCGCAAGGGACTCAAATCCTGCACTGCCAGACGTGTCCCCCTGCTGAAGAAAGTACACGTCCAGGCCCGTCTGCGGTTCGCTAGAGAGCATTTGGATGATCCAGAAGAGGACTGAGAGAATGTGTTATGGTCAGATGACACCAAAATAGAACTTTTTGGTAGAAACACAGGTTCTCGTGTTTGGAGGAGAAAGAATACTAAACTGCATCCGAAGAACACTATACCCACTGTGAAGCATGGAGGTGGAAACATCATGCTTTGGGGCTGTTTTTCTGTAAAGGGACCAGGACGACTGATCCGTGTAAAGGAAAGAATGAATGGGGACATGTATCGAAAGATTTTGAGTGAAAATCTCCTTCCAACAGCAAGAGCATTGAAGATGAGACGTGGCTGGGTCTTTCAGCATGATCCCAAAAACACAGCTAGGGCAACAAAGGAGTGGCTTCGTAAGAAGCATTTCAAGGTCCTGGAGTGGTCTAGCCAGTCTCCAGATCTCAACCCCATAGAAAATCTGTGGAGGGAGTAGAAAGTCCGTGTTGCCCAACGACAGCCCCCAAAACATCACTGCTCTAGAGGAGATCTGCATAGAGGAATGGGCCAAAATACCAGCAACAGAGTGCGTAAAGATTGTGAAGAGTTACAGAAAACGTTTAGCCTCTGTTATTGCCAACAAAGGGTACATAACAAAATATTAAGATGAACTTTTGGTATTGACCAAATACTTATTTTCCTCCATGATTTGCAAATAAATTCTTTAAAAATCAAACAATGTGATTTTCTGCGTTTTTTTCCACATTCTGTCTCTCATGGTTGAAGTTTACCCATTTTGACAATTACAGGCCTCTCTAATATTTTCAAGTGGGAGAACTTGCACAATTAGTGGTTGACTACATACTTATTTGCCCCACTGTAATAATAATTCGATTTTTTTGTAACTACCAAAAATAGTCACTTGCCCTAAACTTTTCTTGAATGACGTATCCATGAACCTTGTGTGATAGTTCTTTAATCAAGAGACCAGACAGTAGAGGCAGGAGATTCAGAGCCTCACCTGCATATTGAAAAATATACAGTGGTTCCTCTAGATATGATTGCTTCAACACATGATCTTTTTGACATCCGACGCAAACTTTGACTCGCCACTTAGTTTCTACATCCGACGACATGCTCGAAATTCGACGATTTACGACAGCGTTGCAGTTTCTTTGTTTTACCGCAAGATAGACGCACGGCGGACTTTATTGTGAGAAAACTCATCATTGGTTCCAAGAATGTTAGTGCAGGTGGTGAAAAAAGGGAAAAGGTGAGGCTTATCATTGAACTGAAGATGGAAATGATAGAAACGTATGCACGTCCGTGAGCCGGCTCAACAATACGGTCGTAGAATGTCTACGATCTCGAAGGTCCTCCTCCGACCTCTGTTCGCCAGTCTTTACAAGTTAAGGTGACAATTACTATGATTGTAACATTGCCAAAGAAATCGCCAGTTTCATCAGGTTTTTAATTATTTATTTCAGAACTTGTGCAACACAACATGCCTACTGTCCGCCGCAGCTGAACATGAAAAGTGAAAGTAAAAAGTCCTCTCTCACTCTGTCACGTCAGCCACGCTGTGCGGTACACCACGCAAAAACATATAGAACCTGTTTCATTACATTACAGGTATTATTATTATTATTATTATTACAATTATTATATTATTATCCCTATTTCTATTCATAATTTATTGGTTTTGCTCTGTGTATTTGCTATTTGCAATAGTACCAGCAGTGTTTATTAAGGATTTAGTGTAGGTTTCCGGGCTGTGGAACCAATTAATGGAAATATAATGTATTCATTTGAGAAAATCCTGCTCGACATACGACCATTTCTACTTACAAATAAGGTTTGGAACGAATTAACTGTGTAGAGGTATCACTGTAACTATATATTTAGGGGTGTGACGATCTGTGTTGTTAATCTTACTTCAAAAAAGTAATTAATAAGTTACAAAATACTTCTCCCAAAAAGTTAGTAACTCAGTTACTTGAATGTAAGAGTAATTAGTTATTTGGCAAAGTAACTGGTGATAATTTTCATGTTTTTTTTTTTCTCAAAAAAAAATAAAAGTTGGCCCTATCCCAATTCTTTACCCTAAACGTAACTACACACAGGGGTATTGCGGATATTGCGATAACTAGATAGTAGGGCTGTCAAAATTATCGCGTTAACTGGCAGTAATTAACTTTTTTAATTAATCACGTTAAAATATTTGACGCAATTAACGCACATGCCCCGCTCAGACAGATTTAAATGACAGTACAGTGAAATGCCCACATGTTAATTGTGTTTTATGGAGTTTTGCCGCCCTCTGCTGGTGCTTGGGTGCGACTGATTTTATAGGCTTCAGCACCCATGAGCATTGTGTAAGTAATTATTGACATCAACAATGGCAGGCTACTAGTTTATTTTTTGATAGAAATTTTTACAAATTGTATTAAAACGAAAACATTAAGACGGGTTTTAATATAAAATTTCTATAACTTGTACCAACATTTATCTTTTAAGAACTACAAGTCTTTCTATCCATGGATCGCTTTAACAGAATGTTAATAATGTTAATGCCATCTTGTTGATTTATTGTTATAATAAACAAATACAGTCCCTATGTACCGTATGTTGAATGTATATATCCATCTTGTGTCTTATCTTTCCATTCCAACAATAATTTACAGAAAAAATATGGCATATTTTATAGGTGGTTTGAATTGCAATTAATTGCGATTAATTACGTTTAACTAATTTTTAAGCTGTAATTAACTCGATTAAAATTTTTAATCGTTTGACAGCCCTACTAGATAGCAACCTTTGCTATGTGTGGAAGTCATTTAATGTTGTGAATCAACCGTTAAAGTTGTTAAAATTGCTACCGTTATTGCATCAGTTCCCTTCTGTCTATTTTCGACCTGTGTATGTTTTAAAACTGTTTCATCATTTAAAGATAGATTTAAGTTAAGTTTTGCTGATTTAGAAGCATTTTAGATAAAAAGTTACTTAGGTTCGCTAGGAAGGTTCTCTACAACAGAGCCTTCCTGAGAAGTCTACTGCTTTAAGATGGCGGCTGATCGCATCTAGTTCTTTATGATACATGTCTGTCATTTGCATCTAGTTCTGTATATATGTGATATCTACCGAAGCAGCATGTGGGCGTAGTTTGTAGGCTATCGGCTACAGTCAGGTATTACTGGAGCCACCTAGCATAGTAGCATCGCGTTTGCAACGGCGTCACACTCCCTTGCCTCCCCCCCACTCCTGCTCTGCTCTCTCGTCTCTGTGAATCTGTCTTTTTTTAGACTTTTCTCGCGTCAGTCAACCAACATCGTAACGCACGCCTTTCCCGCTTCAGTAATGGTAACGGCGTTGCCAAGATGAGAAAAGTAATTCATTAGATTACTCACTACTGAAGAAAATAACGCCGTTATATTCTAACGCCATTATTAACAACACTGGTGACGATACAAGTCTCGGTGCAGTACGTACCTCGGTTACGGGGGTCACGGGTTCAGTCCAACAGGAACAGATAACCTTTTTTCTCAAAGCATTTATAACGTTACACTTTTATATAGGTGAAATTTAATTTTTTTTTAAATGTAAAAAGTGTGACCTATGTTTGGTTTTTGGGGGGAATGAGAAAAGCAGTTCAATTCAATCAGCTAATATAAACATATTTTATGTGAAAGATGTTATATAATGTATGATGTAATCATGTGTAGAACATGAAAAGTAATGTAATTTACTTTGCAGAGTAAACAATTACTCTTACAATGAGGTAACTGAGTTACTAACTCCATTACTTTGGGGGGGAAGTCATTTTTTAACTGTAACTAAATACTTTTTTTTTTTTAAGTAAGATTAACAACACTGCTCTCCAGTACATGTACGTATTATAAGAAGTTATGAAAACTGTGATTTGAATAAAGAAAAACATTGTTTTGTCTTCCTCAGTTTCCAGAGGGCTACACCGCAGGAAGACGCAAGAGTGCCATGGCTCTGCGCTGGGAGGCTGGCGAGTTTACTAAAAATGACTAATAAGGAAATAATAAGACATAAATCATTAACTATAAGTGTTGAAAGTAAAATACCGTGTTGCCAATATTCATTTAATTTTGTGATAGCAAATCAATGTTTCAGTATTGCTTTGGGCTAAAAGAAAACGCTGCATAGTTCAAATGTTTGTTGCTGCATTAACAATCATACAATGGACAATGTGTCTTATGTGTATGGATTTAAAATGTTCTTTGGATTACGAGCAGTTAAATTGAGAAAAATGGAAAGCTAAAACATTAAATTTCACCAGTTTCTGTTTATAATTAACTCCTGACCTTAATGTGGACGAAGCTTTTGGGGCAAACTAGTCTAATTTACCATAGATTATGATGGAACCGAAGTAAATAGTTTTCTATTGTATGCCTGAGAAGAAAATGCACAAATAGGCCACAGTTGTAAATAAAGTCTCGATAAAGTTCTAATGTTTTTCAACATAATTTAGAACTGTGGGGAAAAGATAAGAAAGCACACATTACTCATAACCTTTTGCCTTCCATAGTATTTATTTCCATTGAATTAAACACCTGCCTCTATTAAACTAAGAATTACTGATTACTTTCTGTTGACGGAACAAAATCCAAAGCCTTAGTTCCAAAAATGATGTCAGTAAAGCCAAAGACAGAGTGGAAAGAGATTGTTGAGGAGCAGGGGGTTGCATGAGCCCCAATGAGCATGGATGATTCCTTGTGCATTTTTCCCAATTTTTACACAGCTTGTGATCTAATCAGATTCTTTTCCAATTCCAATTTTTGGAAGTTATTTCACAATAATATTTTTTTCAAATGTAAAGACTCCAGTTTGAATGTATTCTATCTAATACAACCCCAAAGTGACCTAGATTTGCAAATGGTATTACTAGAAGAAATAATGTACTGGAGTAAACAAAGATGTATTTTCATACATAATTTCAACAGTACTTTCTAAAACAGACTTTTATAGAAAGTACATTGAGGACACTATCCAACTCCCTTTTTAGTAAGTGAAATGTCTTGAATGGGATATGTGGTGGAACATAGACTTCACCATCAGTTGACGAGACGAGACAGTTATTGCGGCACGCCTTCCCGTAGGGGGCCGGGTCAGGCAGAGCGCCGTGCAGCTTTCTTTGCTATAAACTCAAGCACACGCTGCGTTCAAACGCCGGATTTAGGTGGAAAAGGACGAAAGTTTTACTGCATACAAGCAGGCAGGAGTGTCTCAAAAGTGATTTGGTCGAGGATTGAAGGTAATTATTATATAAGATAGCATAAAAAAATACAACTTCTTAAAAAATAATAAAGCCTAGAACCAGGTATGACTGCAAGCATTCCCCGGAGCATCATCACTTTGAAACGTTATGAAAAGAATGAATGGGAAAAAATGTGTGTAACTTTGGCTTGAAATATTTACAGTACGTAAAATGTATGATATCTGCCTATCTGCCCTTCATATCTATAGAAATTCTGGGAGTTGCGCATTTATTTACAAGAAATTTTAACCTAAAAAGCTCTTTGTTTTATGATGGCCGACATGTTGTATCCATACACAATAGCGTAACTTTACATTCAAATGATCAGGCAGTTTTCGGCCAACTGCCTGTTTTTTGGCAAAAAAAAAAATAGTAATTTAGACATTTCTGCGTCCATACAAAAAAAATTGCATTGTACATTTTATGTAAAATTTCAATCTAAACACGACGAGGGCCAGATAGCCTGCAAGACGTGCAGTGGCAAAAGTAACATCAGAATTAAACCTAAAGAAGTTGTGATTTTATAGGCAAGGCAAGGCAAGGCAAATTTATTTATATAGCACAATTCAACACAAGGCAATTCAAAGTGCTTTACATCACATGAAAACCATAAAAATCACATTTAAATCAACACAACGTAAAAACCAAGACAAAAGATCGCATTTAATCACAGAATAAAAATAAATAAATAAAAATAAAACAAAAATAGAAATAAAGCAAAAACTACTACTAATAATAATCATTGAAATCAGCAATGGAGATAAGCACAAGAGGAATAGAAGGCAGGTAGATTGAAATATATAGACAGTTATGGATATGCAGTGCTAAACAAAAGCGTTTTTAGCCCTGATTTAAATGAGCTAACGGTTTGAGCATACTTCAAACCTTCGGGTAACTTGTTCCAGAGGTGAGGAGCATAATAACTAAATGCTGCCTCACCCTGCTTGGTTCTTGTTCTTGGAACATGCAGAAGACCCGTTCCAGACGACCTTAAGGGTCTAGATGTCTCATAGGAATCTAACAAGTCAAGCATGTATTTTGGTCCAAGGCCATTAAGTGTTTTGTAGACGAGCAGTAGTATTTTATAGTCTATCCTTTGACTCACTGGAAGCCAGTGTAGCGATTTCAAAACCGGTGTAATGTGGTCCAGCTTCCTTGTATTTGTGAGGACTCTGGCTGCAGCATTCTGTACTAGCTGCAGCTTCCTGACTGATTTTTTATCAAGACCTGTAAATATACCGTTGCAGTAGTCCAATCTGCTGAAAACGAATGCATGCATAAGTTTTTCCATGTCTTGTTGAGTCAGAAGCCCCTTAATTCTGGTTATATTTTTTAGGTGGTAATAAGCGGATTTAGTGACGGACTTTAGATGGCTATCAAATTTTAGGTCTGAGTCAATAATTACGCCAAGGTTTCTGACTTGATTTGTAGCTGTAAGTGACATTGTGCTAAGTTGGCTGCTTATCTTTGACCTTTCCTTTTTTGGCCCAAAAATGATCACCTCTGTTTTCTCCACATTTAACTGGAGAAAATTCTGGCACATCCATTCATTGATTTGATGAATGCATTTACTCAGGGAGACTAAGGGACTATAATCATGTGGGGACACAGAAATGTACAGTTGTGTGTCATCTGCATAGGCGTGATAGGAGATGTCATACTGTTCCATTATCTGAGCTAACGGAAGCATATAGATGTTAAATAAGAGTGGTCCAAGAATTGACCCTTGAGGGACTCCACACGTGAATTTGGTTCGTTCTGACTGATAATTTCCGATTGACACAAAGAAATCCCTATCATGTAAATAGGATGTGAACCACTGAAGAATAGTGTCAGTAAGCCCTACCCACTGTTCCAATCTGCTGAGTAGTATGTTGTGATCAACCGTGTCAAATGCGGCGCTGAGATCCAATAGTAGCAGAACAGATGATTTGCCTGCATCGGTATTCCGACGAATATCATTTAGGACTTTGATAAGCACGGTCTCGGTGCTGTGTTGTGGCCGAAATCCAGACTGAAATGAGTCAAAAAGATTGTTTTGGATCATAAAAGTCTGGATCTGTTCAAACACAACCCTTTCGATAATTTTCCCCAGGAATGTCAGGAATGTTATATAGAAAAATGCAAATTTTGCTTTGTGAAAATTGAGTGATTTATTAGCTGTTGAAAACTTGCACTAAATATAAAAACCCTAAGTCGTTATTTCGAGCAAAAATTTATATTATATGTTAAATATCGCGATTGATCCTGAAAATGTAGGTGATTATTTCAGTATTTGGGGATTTATTTTGTGCATCTAGCATAAAATTTAAGATTTTTATAGCCATTTTAAGTTTTGTTATATAAAAATCACGATTTTATTAGGGAACGACTTCAATTTTTTTTTTACGTCGCTGCTCATGGAGACTCATACATACCTAAGGGAGGTGCCTAATTTGGTTGTAGGTCGCTTGCGGCTTTGGTATTGAAAATATCAGAATCTTAAGTTTTTGAAAACAGGCCCCCTACGGATCGGCCTCGAGCCCCGTGTCCCGTCAACTGATAGTGAAGTCTATGGATGGAAAATGAAGTGCAGCTGGCAAAAAGAAAGCAAAAGAGACATTTAGTTCTTGAGAAACTAAATCTCATTAGAAGAAACTAAGAATATAGTTTTGAAAAGAATCAATTACAGCTCAACTAAATGTAGAAAAAGCTCAGCTCTGAATATTGTCCCTTAAAGTGCAACAAAATACTTGTTCTGATTAATCCTTCAATCAGCTAATAACTGTTGCAGCATTTTTGTCATGTGGCTTTTGTAATATGACCAAAATTCACATAAGTTCTGCTGAAATGTGTGCGAACCGCAAACAAATGTGTTGTTGAATTCAGTCTTTGTCACACCACTGTTGATACCTTAAATGTGAAACATATTTATTGACATATTTTGATGTTAATATCATATATGCTATTTGGGCAAATGCCGTGTTCTGCGTGTATCTATTATTATGCCAGTTTGCTACTTATGATCACTCACCCAACTTACTTAAGGGTGGGGCTATAACCTTTAAGCAAAAACATTGTTACAAAGGGTTTTCTCAAATGTGCCATGTTCTTTTTTAATTTATTTATTTTTTAAATATAAAAGAGTTAATATATATTATGATGTATATATTTATAGGGAAATTTAATAGAAAGAAATGAAAACTAAAAGCACTTAAAGAAGACGTTATGCTTTTTTTAATATTCAAAATCTAACTATCGCTAATCCATACATTAGGAATAAATAAATGTAGTTTCTTACCCTTTGGATTTGACATACTGTAATGCAACTCAACTACTTGTATTCAAGCAATTAAAAACTCAAATTTCTATATGTGCCCTTTAACTAAGGGAAGCTGCGCTATAAACTATATAAAATCAGATATTTTAGCTCTAGTTATATTTTCCAAATGTATAAACATAAAACAGAAAGCTTGATGTTTTTTGGCCTTGGAGTCAATTTTTCAGTGTTGTTTTACATATCATGTTGGTTCGTTGTTTAAAGAACTGTGCATCTCATGAATTGCTTGCTTGTGTTTTAACATTCTGTTAACGTTTCCTGCTATGGTTTTTACAGGGCAAATATTTGGAAATTATTATTGCCCATGCAAGTGCGACATTTGTGCAACAATAAAAGATTGTAAAATCATGACAAAGGCCTGATTATCTTTTAATCACTTTTGAAAATTTTTGTATATTGCTGTTTACAACGCTGGATATTTTCTTAGCTACTAATATAACATTAAATGCATTCTGCTACTCTTCTGCCACCATCTGGCCGTGAAAAAACAACCAGCCTCCTGTTGGTGCTGCCATGACAACAGTCTTTTCCATCCTAAGGGAAACAGGTAGCAAGTGAAACATCAGACCAGAAGAACACAAAAAAAGTCTCGTTTTTGCATTCAACTATCACACAATGGTTACTTCATTTAAATTTGGTATCTAAAAACAGATTTACTGTATGCATCTAATATTTCCAGAAGCACAATTATGAGCAAAATTATCATCATGGAACACAAAGAACTACTTCAATGGCGATAATTAAGGCAGTAGAGGAAATTACTAATGCACTTTACCAAAATAAATATGTGGTTGGTATTTTTGTTGACCTCAAGAAGGCTTTTGATACAATAAATCATTGAATTTTATTTGAAAAATATGGTATTTTGGGGGTAGCTGGGGACTGGGTGAAAAGTTATTTAACAGGTAGTGAACAATATGTAAAAATAGGCCGTTGTTCGTCAGATAAACTGGGTATTTCATGTGGGGGGGTTTTCTGTGTATATAAATGATATTTTTAATGTATCCCAAGTCATAAAACTCATTCTGTTCGCAGATGACACAAATATTGTTACCAGTGTTGTCAGTAACGCGTTACTAAGTAAATGGTAAATGGTGGCGCGTTACTGTAATCTAATTACTTTCTTTCAGTAACAAGCTATCTAACGCGTTCAATTTCCAAGCTAGTAATCTGATTAGTTTCCCTAGTGCCTGTGCGTTACTATTTTGTTTTTGCCTCATAATGTATATAGAATGAAGAATACTGTAGTCATGTACAAAGAGCATTTGAATAGAAAATATTGCTCTTGAGTTTGGTAGTGACATCGCATCTCACGTTTTCTCATCGGCGGAAAAAAAAAACGGGTCACGTGTATTACCATGCTGTTTGAGCGCTGTCTGCCACGGCGGTCAACAACATAGCCTCGCTGCCTCGTCAGAATACTAACAGTGAAAGGCAGGATATCACCGCAAATGGCTGCCTTTGCTCACTCTAAAATACAGCCATTACTTCACATTTCTGTCCAGTAAAGATGACAAAAATATCTCAGTGCGTTTCAAACTTTGCGCTGGCTGAAAAAGACTATCAGCCGCTAAAAACTCTACATCCAATTCAAGAAGGAAGCACTTGGAATTACAGCACAACGCGACAAAACTCGAAACAAAGACTACAGGTACCAAGACAGCCAGCACTTCTACATTTTGCAACCAGCCTTTATGCACATTTTTTTGTTAGTGTTTGTAACCATAGGCGGAGTTTTGCTTTTGTGCGACTGGGGGCAAAGCATGTTGGTGGCTCTGAAACAAAAGTCAAAAGTTTGGACACACCTCATCATTATTGCGTTTTATATATTTTCACTACTCTTGTAAATCCTCTCTGAATACATCGAAACTATGAACGAACATGTGGAGTGGCAAAAAAAAAAAGTGAAATAACTGAAAACAGGTTTTATATTCTACATTCTTCAAAGTATCCACCTTTGAGGTGTCGCCAAACTTTTGGCCAATACTGATACGGTTGTGGTCAAAAGTTTACATACACTTGTGAAGAACATAATGTCATGGCTCTCTTGAGTTTCCAGTTATTTCTACAACTCTGTTTTTTCTCTGATAGAGTGATTGGAACAGATACTTCTTTGTCACAAAAAACATTCATGAAGTTTGGTTCTTTTATGACTTTATTATGGGTGAAAAGAAAAAAGTAATCAAATCTGCTGGGTCAAAAATATACATACAGCAGCGCTAATATTTGGTAACATGTCCCTTGGCCATTTTCACTTCAATTAGGCGCTTTTGGTAGCCATCCACAAGCTTCTGGCAAGCTTCTGGTTGAATCTTTGACCACTCCTCTTGACAGAATTGGTGCAGTTCAGTTAAATTTGATGGCTTTCTGACATGGACTTGTTTCTTCAGCATTGTCCACAAGTTCTCAATGGGGTTTAAGTCAGGACTTTGGGAAGGCCATTCGAAAACCTTAATTCTAGCCTGATTTAGCCATTCCATTACCATTTTTGATGTGTGTTTGGGGTCATTGTCCTGTTGGAACACCCAACTGCGCCCAAGACCCAATCTTCGGGCTGATGACGTTAGGTTATCTTGAAGAATTTTAAGGTAATCCTCCTTCTTCATTATCCCATTTACTCTCTGTAAAGCACCAGTTCCATTGGGAGCAAAACAGCCCCACAGCATAATACTACCACCACCGTGCTTGACGGTAGGCATGGTGTACTTGGGCTTAAAGGCCTCACCTTTTCTCCTCCAAACATATAGCTGGGCATTGTGGCCAAACAGCTCGATTTTTGTTTCGTCTGACCACAGAACTTTCCTCCAGAAGGTCTTATCTTTGTCCATGTGATCAGCAGCAAACTTCAGTCGAGCCTTAGGTGCCGCTTTTGGAGCAAGGGCTTCCTTCTTGCACGGCAGCCTCTCAGTCCATGGAGATGCAAAACACGCTTGACTGTGGACACTGACACCTGTGTTCCAGCAGCTTCTAATTCTTGGCAGATCTGCTTTTTGGTGATTCTCGGTTGAATCTTCACCCTCCTGACCAATTTTCTCTCAGCAGCAGGTGATAGCTTGCGTTTTCTTCCTGATCGTGGCAGTGACAAAACAGTGCCATGGACTTTATACTTATAAACAATTGTTTGCACTGTTGCTCTTGGGACCTGCAGCTGCTTTGAAATGGCTCCAAGTGACTTTCCTGACTTGTTCAAGTGAATGATTCGCTTTTTCAGATCCATGTATGTATATTTTTGACCCAGCAGATTTGATCACTTTTTCTGTTAACCCATAATAAAGTCATAAAAGAACCAAACTTCATGAATGTTTTTTGTGACAAAGAAGTATCTGTTCCAATCACTCTATCGGAGAAAAATCAGAGTTGTAGAAATAACTGGAAACTCAAGAGAGCCATGACATTATGTTCTTCACACGTGTATGTAAGATTTTGACCACAACTGTATATATATAACTGTTCAAGCTCAGTTGTTGTTGGTTGTGTTTGAAAGCTTAGGTTTACAGAAATTCTAAATGTCCATCTTGCCTCCACAGGTGTAGTTATGGCTAAGCAAAGCAAAAGATAGTCTCTAAGGTGCTGGTCACATGATCTGCTTGAAAAATTTTGACCCATTATGAAATACGTTGTTGGATTCTTGTTCATGTCATTAATTTTTGTTGTTTGTTTTATTGCTTTACAACTTTTATAGACAATATTTTGACAGCTAGGTCTTTATTTTAAAGGGGAAGTTCAGAATTTTTGACATTAGACTTTATCTTGGAGTTAGCGGGGGTTTATTTAGTCGTTGGAGTTGATTTGAACAAATTCCATGCAGTTTGTCAGTTATTTGTTAGTGTCAGGGCTGCGGAGTGGCTAAGCTAACGCGAGTCAATGGTGATTGAAATCAACTCCATCGACTAATTAAACCCCCGCTAACTCAAAGATTAAGCCTTATGTGAAAAATTCAATTACATGCGATGACATTTTTTCATTTTTATGTTGAGGCAGCAAAAGGAGAAAAATTGGTAAAAGGTAACTGTTAAGTTACTTTAAAGTAACTTAGTTACTTTGATAATAAAGTAATCAGTAAAGTAACTCGATTACTTTTTGAGGTGTAATCAGTAATTAAATTACTTTTTTAAGTAATCTGTGACAACACTGCTTGTAACTACTGTGAACAAGGAACTGAACTTAATTAAAGAATGAATGGACATCAATGAGTTATCATTGAATATACTGTAAGTAAAACTAAAGTAATGATTTTTGGGAATGCAAAAATTGACACTGAACTAGCATTTAATAGTGAAGGTGTACAAATTGAAATTGTTGTTGAGAAAAATTTGTTATTGTGTTATAATTGATAACAAACTGTCTTGGAAACCCCATGTCAGACATATAAAAACCAAGATTTCAAGAAACCTTTCAATTTTGGATAAAGTTAAAATATGTATCGATAAGCATGCACTCTGTACTGTACCTTGATTCTTCCATATTTTACATACTGTGTGGAAGTGTGGGGGAACACCTATCACAATACGACAAATCCATCAGTCACAGTACAGAAACAAGGCGGCAAGTTATCTACAAGCCCACGTCTGCACCACCAACTCCCTCCATCAGTTCTCCCGGACAGTCCAGAACAAATGCCAGAACGTCCTGTCCCAACACAAGGAACACCGGAGAACGCTCGATATCCAACTGATAACACGACTGATAAGACTCCAAGAGCCCCTTTGACGCTGAGGTGGCAAAATCCACAACCGTTGTTGCCCTGACAACAGTAACTCCCGAATCCTCCTGTCCAATCCACAAACAGACAATAATCCTAAACAACGCCCAAGCACACCCTTCTTCTGCCCACAGCCCGCCCCGTGAGAGCCTTCAAAAAGACTGAATGTTTAACTAATCCAGTGCTTCTCAATTATTTTCTGTCACGCCCCCCCAAGGAAGACGTAAATGTTTCGCGCCCCCCCAAACTCTCTGCCGCCACTGTAAATAGTATCATTTGTCTATAAAATTACTATTATAAATACGCATCTGCCTAACATTGTGTCCTTTTTTTTCTAATAAAGAAAAAAAGTAACATAGATCAACTTATAATAAAGTATAACTTTATTATAAACATTGTTTTGTTTGTAACAGAGAAGACTTGATGTGCATCAATTTGCCTGAATTTAAAAAAAAAATTCACATCCAAACTAAAAAAATACACTCAAGGTACATTTTTGACCATTTGATACAGAAAAATAAAATGTAATAAAATCAGTAAATAATACCAAATTAAAATTGATTAGAAACATTCACTCATGAGGACAATGTGCCAAAAAATTTGACCGAAAAACAAATCTGAATAAAAGGGGGGAAAAAAAGTGTCCTTGGACAGGAGTTTTTATTTTTGCTGCTCACAGTATTTACCTCCTTTGCAATGATGTGGAGTTATTTTTCAATTAGCATGCTAACAATGCTCACTGGCTTACTGATAGAACACTGACAAAGCAGGACGATTGTTGGCAATATACGGCACGTTTTCACTGAAAAAATCAAGCGGCTTAACAATGATTGATTTGGCTTCTTGCTATCTGCTATAATTATTTTTAGACACAGTAAACAGTGGTCTTTCATCATCACCCACTGTATTAAAAGTCAAAGCTAAAAGGCAAACGGCTCGAAAAAAAGCGCATTCACGGCGGCCGAGGTAGAACCGTAGGTGAGGGCAGTCGTCGTGACGATCCCAAGCCGAAAATGGCATTTCTCGGGCGGCGACGTGAGAACCGGACAAGACAGTGGGTCGCTGCGTGAGTGAGTCCGGTCGGAAAACGGCTTTCGAAAACGGCGGTGGCACACTGCTCTTCATATCTGTTGTCTGTGTGTGCTGAGTGCTCTTCCTTAGTTCAAAAATACTGCGCGCACTCTGAAAATGAGAGCGCCACTGCCACCTACTGAGTGGATGTGCAAGTACACTTTATTCCAGTACGGCAAAAAAAAACAAAAAAAAAACACATAAAACATGTTCCCCGAGGTCACATGCGCCCCCCCTGGCATTGCTCTGCGCCCCCCCAGGGGGGCGCGCCCCACTATTTGAGAAGTACTGAACTAATCGTTTCCATTTTTCTCGGGAACCTTTTGTTGACTTGTGATATGGTGACCTTGGAACGACACTGCCTCCTTGCCTGAGTCTATTCCTGTTTCGCCTTGCTGTTTGATTGCTGTCGACCGGAATAAATTGTCAACTTGTGTTTCGAAGCCTTCTTCCAGCTTTCAAAATGGAGTCAGTACAAGGGGTTAACACTAAGGTGAACGCACGGAGTTTGGCCTTTTGGCCGGGTTGTCGGTTTTTCGCCAGCACGGGTCCGGCGGTTCGGCTGGCGTGAAGCCCACCCGTATCATTAGACCATAGGACATGGTTCCAGTAATCCATGTGCTTTGTTGACATGTCTTCAGCAAACTGTTTGCGGGCTTTCTTGTGTACCATCTTCAGAAGAGGCTTCCTCCTGGGGTGACAGCCATGCACACCAATTTGATGTAGAGTGGGGCGTATGGTCTGAGCACTAACAGGCTGACCCCCCACCTCTTCAATCTCTACAGCAATGCTGACAGCACTCCTGTCACGAGTCACATGACATTTTGGAGGGAAAACAACAAGCAGTACTCAATTTGGGTATTTAGGGATGTACATTTTTTCAAAGGGGTGTACTCACTTTTGTTGCCATGGGTTTTAGATATTAATGGCTATATATTTTGAGTTATTTTGAGGGGGAAATAAATGAATTCTATTATATAAGCTGGACACAGACTACTTATCATTGTGTCAAAGGGTCATTTTGTCAGTGTTGTCTAATGAAAAGATATACTTAAAAGCCTGCAGAAATGCAAGAGGTGTACTCACTTTTGTGATACACTGTATATATACACTCACCGGCCACTTTATTAGGTACACCTGTCCAACTGCTCGTTAACACTTAATTTCTAATCAGCCAATCACATGGCGGCAAGTCAGTGCATTTAAGCATGTAGACATGGTTTAAGAAACTCTCCTGCAGTTCAAACCGAGCATCAGTATGGGAAAGAAAGGTGACTTGAGTGATTTTGAACGTGGCATGGTTGTTGGTGCCAGAAGGGCTGGTCTGAGTAATTCAGAAACTGCTGATCTACTGGGATTTTCACACACAACCATCTCTAGGGTTTACAGAGAATGGTCCGAAAAAGAATGGGCGGAATGCCTTGTTGATGCCAGAGTTCAGAGGAGAATGGCCAGACTGGTTCGAGCTGATAGAAAGGCAACGGTGACTCAAATAACCACCCGTTACAACCAAGGTAGGCAGAAGAGCATCTCTGAACGCACAGTACGTCGAACTTTGAGGCAGATGGGCTACAGCAGCAGTAGACCACGCCGGGTGCCTCTCCTTTCAGCTAAGAACAGGCAACTGAGGCTACAATTTGCACAAGCTCATCGAAATTGGACAATAGAAGATTGGAAAAACGTTGCCTGGTCTGATGAGTCTCGATTTCTGCTGCGACATTCGGATGGTAGGGTCAGAATTTGGCGTCACCAACATGAAACCATGGATCAATCCTGCCTTGTATCAACGGTTCAGGCTGGTGGTGGTGGTGTAATGGTGTGGGGAATATTTTCTTGGCACTCTTTGGGCCCCTTGGTACCAATTAAGCATCGTTGGAACACCACAGCCTACCTGAGTATTGATGCTGACCATGTCCATCCCTTCATGACCACAATGTACCCAACATCTGATGGCTACTTTCAGCAGGATAATGCGCCATGTCATAAAGCTGGAATCATCTCAGACTGGTTTCTTGAACATGACAATGAGTTCACTGTACTCAAATGGCCTCCACAGTAGGGATGGGAATCGAAATCCGATTCCAATTCGGAACCGGTTCCGAGTGTTTCGAGGCCTCGACATCACAATGAAAAAGCCTTAACGATCCCTTTAACGATTCCTAAAGACGCGTATTGCGTCGTGACGTGTGTTGTTGTCCAGACGCATCAAACTAGCATGGCGCCAAGAACCACTCGCTCCAAAGTTTGACTACACTTCACCAGGAAAGAGTGTGAAAATGAAATGTTACGACGGGTAAGCACGAGCTTTGCAGCCATAAACATAACAATGACAGCACGTAGGTTCTAACGCTCGAAAGTGTGTCTTCACTTCACGAGTAAAAATTACAACAAAGCGACTTGCAGTCATTGCAAGTTGGAGATAACTGCATCGGGAGGGAATACACTGCGCTGTCCTCACAGAGAGGCTAAGGCTCAGTCCTGGCTATACAGCTAGCTAAACTCCCAAATGACGATGCAGAAGACGGTATAATTTGCTGACTTTATTCAACCATCACTTGAAGAGTGAAACTAAGAATAGAAATGAAACAAATCAATTTCGTCCCCAATAACAAGCAGGTTTGCATCAACGTAAATCAGCGATGATTAGCTGCTAATAACAGTAAGTAGGTTCAAACGCTCGAAAGTGTGTCTTCACTTCACGAGGAAAAATTACAACAAAGCGACTTGCAGTCATTGCAAGGTGGAGATAACTGCATCGGGAGGGAATACGATTGCGCTGTCCTCACAGAGAGGCTAAGGCTCAGTCCTGGCTATATAAAAAAAAAAAAAGCCCCGGCTATAAAAAAAAAAAAAGTCCCAGCTATACAGCTAGCTAAACTCCCAAATGACGATGCAGAAGACGTTGGTATAATTTGCTGACTTTATTCAACCATCACTTGAAGAGTGAAACTAAGAATAGAAATGAAACAAATCAATTTCGTCCCCAATAACAAACAGGTTTGCATCAACGTAAATCAGCGATGATTAGCTGCTAATAACAGTATGGTTAGCATTCGTTCGCTAGCATTAGCACATCGTTCAAACCACTACACAACTGGATTTAAGTGTCCGATCGCGAGTGGAAACACAACGACAACAACACAAAAGATGATACATACAGGCGTTGCCTCTGTAGATATTAACATTAACAAAGAACGTAGGCTCGTAGAAGTGTTTCCCTCTCTCACTCACTTGGATGCGGCATTTCTTCTTTGGGTGTATGCGCGCTCCAGCAGTCCTCAAACTGCGGCCCGCAGCCCAAATACGCCCCGCCTCCACATTTGGTCCGGCCATTTTGAATTTTTTTTTTTTTCTCAATCGTGTTATTTATTTTCTGGCCTTTTCCTTGAAGAATTTAGAGAGGGTTATTTGGTTATTATCTATTTAATTAATAGTGTTTTTATTATTAATTATTATTATTATTATTATAAAGAATCCAGAAAGGGTTATTTGATTGTGGCTTTCTGAAAAACAATAATTTTTTACATTTATGCACTTCTGCAATCGTCACACTTTTTCTGTAACAAACTGACCCCGGCCCCTCATCAGAGAAGGGAAAAGTTATGTGGCCCTCACAGGAAAAAGTTTGGGGACCCCTGCTTTAACACATATTGCCAAAGGCAGAACAAAAACCTATCTGCCAATATATACCAATATTTTTTATTTCTATTAGATAAATGTTTCAGTAAAATCTTAAACATTCTTGTGTATTTGCCACTTATTGCCACAGTTAACATTGAGGCTTTGGGCCTCTTTTGATCTCGTTGTGAGTTTGTAAGGTTGTGACTTCTGATTAAACAAACTCGATGCCAATCAAAACGTTTGTTCTTTTTCCCCAAATTAGAATCGATAAGAGAATCGATAAAGAATCGAATTGTTAAGCAATATTGATAATGGAATCGGAATTGTAAAAATCCTATCAATTCCCATCCCTACTCCACAGTCACCTGATCTCAATCCAATAGAGCATCTTTGAGATGTGGTGGAATGGGAGATTCGCATCATGGATGTGCAGCCGACAAATCTGCACCAACTGTGTGATGCCATCATGTCAATATGGACCAAACTCTCTGAGAAATGCTTCCAGCACCTTGTTGAATCTATGCCACGAAGAGTTGAGGCAGTTCTGAAGGCAAAAGGGGGTCCAACCCATTGAAGTATTTGCATGATAATTGGCAAGTCAGGGTGGGATTTAATACGTTTTTTTCCGTCCCACTCATTTTCAGGCATTTTTTTTTCTTTTTTTTTTGTTGTTGAAAGCAGGGAAACTGTTTGTAAAATGAATGTAACTGCCATGATCATGTTTAGTAATAAATGATTGTGATAATTATTGTAGGCATATATTTGATTTTCTTTGTAACAAGGTTTGGCGCCAAACTTTAAATGTGGAGTGTCACAAAATCTTTAAACACTCCAGTATTATCAACGCATCCCCAAAAATTTGGAAGCTGTCAGTTTTTTTGTATTGAGTGCCAAGCTCGATTGGATTTGTGAAAATGAGTCATGTGAAAGTGCCTGGAGCACAAGTCGTTCTCAGACTAATTAAAACAAATAGATTGTGCAAATGATAATAGATCAGACACAATGAGCAGACTGTAGAACAATACAATGCAGTATAATGAAGGATTTTTCATTTCTCTCATTGACATTGTCGACATAAGAGGGACTCAGTCAGACTTCAGGAATTGTGTATCGTAATTTTAGTTATTTTATTCTGAGCCTTGAGTCATTTCACAATATACTGCATGGTGTACAAAAATGTACTACATGTATGGATAGCCAGCAAATGTTGGTAGCAATTGGAAGGTTACGAGTGGATAGCGACCACAAAATACGGCGACTGAAATGAACAAAATTCTATCGCACAACTGCGTATACTTCCCATGATATTTTATGTTATTAGCAGTGAGACAAATTGCTTGGAAGTTGCAAGAGAAAATGCTGAGGAAAAAAACAGCACATTTTAAATTGCATGTCTACTACTCTGTACACGTGCTGATCTTTCAAGATCACAGGAGAGGGGGGACTGCTGTTTTAAAAAGAAAACTGGATCCATCAGACTACAATAATCTCTTTGGTGAAGGAGGAAAAAAACTGAAATATTTGTATGGTTTTGGTTTTACAAAGGAAAGAGAAAAAATCCAAAAGCATTAAAAACAGTTCCATAAAGTCCTCTTTGTTATAACTTAAAATACTGTCGAAGAAAATGTCAAACAAAATCATCTGGCACTGTGAACAGTTGGCATTGATCAAAACCATATCATCACACAGGTTTGTCGATAAGTAGCAAGGAGCAGCACAGTTAGGAGTTCCATTTTCCAACCTCTTGTAACAGCAATTAGTAACAAAGTAAAGTATCTCCATTAGGTTATCGCCACGTTTGGATGTTACCAAATAAAGTTTTTCCAATTCTTTTAAACTATACCTGTACACATTTTCTACAAACCAAAGAACCAACCTGTTCCCTTCTGAGGGGTTTTCTGCTTTACTTCTATGTGTTATTTTTTAAAGGGTGTAAGTCTGCTGATATTGTGCCAGAAGGTCGAGGCTTTGCGTTTGGGTTCTTCCAGCATGAAGACGTGCTGTTGCGATAAGGCCGTGGGGAGGGACGGATGTTTCTGTCTCAGTAGGTCGTAATACGGTCTGCTCATCACTGAGGAAATGGAGAGAAAATAATATTGTATATTGGTCATATAATTATTGGTGGACAAATGCACAAAATACAGAAACATGCAATTAATGTGTAAATTACAGCTGTCCCAAGACAATTATGATTTGCAACTGTTATTATAATCGCAGTAATATTACAACTAAATCATCATGATGTATGATTTTTAGTTGCCTGAGTTTAGAAGAATCCCAAAGATTTTTGCTATTAATTTCTTCTGTCCATTTCTGAAAATAATCTACAACTGCCTGAGAAATAGCACAATAACACATCACAATAACATGTCAATTAGTATCCAGTCAAATCTTGGGTATACCTTTGGGTTTTCCAGACAAACAGGTTTTACAGGCATTTAGAATAGCCTGTTTTTTCTGGTCTTCAGTGAGTGTAAACCCTTTGGAAAGAAAAGGAAAAGGTTTGTTAACTTCCCTTCCAAAATTGGTGTGTGTAATGCATTTTTTAAGAGATGCCACTAATTTCAAAGGAGGAGATTTTGGCATAAATTTAAAAACAAACACACATCTGTGTTATTTTGGTGTAGCAACCTAAAATTACTATGTCACAACATACCGTATTCTTACGGACTATAAAGCGCACCCGACTATAGTCTGCCACCCACCAAATTTGACGCCAAACGGCATTTGTTCATAGATAAGCCGCACTGGACTATAAGCAGCAGCTATCCTCACTGTTTTATGGAATATTTACACCAAAAATCCATTCCGTGGCTGAACTTCACCGTGTACAGACGCACTCTCTGAGCTCCTGAAGCAATCGAGCTGCTTGACTGGACGCTGAGTTACTAAACCCAGATGTTTATTGTACAGTTTTGTGGCCATCTGATGTATGTACCATGTCTGAATGTGCGTCTTTAGTTGTATGGGGGACGGGGACTGATAAGCATATGCTTCTTCCCTTCCGCCTTTGTCTTCTTCGGTTCCTTCGGGCAAATCATATCACATTTTGTAATTGTCAATAATTGTCAATGATACCGATGATGATGACAATAAAATTATTCAAATAAAAAAATATATATATATATTAACCGGTAACACTTTATTAGACAGCGGCATCAAAAAACTGTCATAATACCAAATTAACCACCATGAAGCTTTGAACCAAATGACTCTAAAGCTTTTTGCTTCAAGAAGCTTTATTTGGCCATCACTGCTCCCTTGGGGGAGACAGTCAACCTCTGCTGCCACCTGCTGTTCACACTTTTGTCATCCAACATGCTTCCTAGCATGCATTGCAGTGCGACAGATGTAAATAACAATCAAAATTCATGTTTCTGTGCTAATTATTTCTTCAGTTACTGTTCCAGTTGCTTCATTAATTGCTAGTTATGGTATTTGGTAACACCATTATAATTATGACATGACACTGCCATGAGCATTATGAATGCTTGTGACAGATGTCATTTTTGTGTTATCCGGCAGATTTTCTCACTTTTGAATGGGTGTAAAAGATCTGAGCTACACATAAATGGAGTTAGTGACATAATTTGCCGGATGTGAATGACATCTGTCTTAAACATTCATTAATGCCCATGATAGTGTCATGTCATAATTAAGATTGTCTTATGGCAGTTTTATGACGCCACTGTCAAATAAAGTGTTCCCTATTAACCCAAATAAATCAACAAGTAAGCCTCACTAGACTATAAGCAGCAGGATTCAAAATGAGGGGGAAAAGTAGCGTTTTATAGTCCGAAAATTACGGTTAATATTATGAAAATGTTTTGAGGGTTTAATTATGTATTTTTCAACACTAAAAACTTTTCTTTAACTGTTAAAAAGGAGTTCAGTCATAAGCAGTGGTGGAATGTAACGAAAGAACAGTACTTCGGTACTGTACTTAAGTATATTTTTGTGTATCTGTACTTTACTTGCGTACAAATATGAAATACTTTTCACTTTTACTTCACTACATTTTATAGCATGTACCTGTACTTTTTACTCTCCTACTTTTCAAATTGTCGCCTGTGTTTCACGTTACTTTTGTTTGTTTCCTTTTTTTCTCATTGTGAATTGATAGTTTCGCTTTCATGCCTCTGGCGCAATCAATAAGCCCTGTGCAACTGTACTGTAATTGAACACTAGAAGCAGCAACATGAGTACAAGCAAGATTAGGCAAGTGAAAAAGATAATGACCAATAAAAAACAACAGTGAGAGCAGTGTGCCTTTAGATGGGTGCTACACACTCTTGTAAAGTAGGGGGCGGTATGCACCTGATAGTTGCTTGCAATCCACCATTAACTAAGTTTTGGAGTTTTTTTGAAGTTCTTAAACTTCTGTTTACAGTTAGTCAATGTTATTGCTTGTTTTTTTCTGTATGTATGTATATTTAAAAAATATATATATGTATATACTGTATGTATGTATATATATGTACACATATATATACAGTATATATATTACCTTTTAGAATCGGGAGAAATTAACTGTTTACTTGTAAATTTCAAAGCAAGTACTTTTGTATTTTTACTTGAGTATTTTTTTCTTAGATTCCTGTATCTGTACTTTTATTTAATGAAAAAAATATTATTTCATACAAGACACAGGAAGTATACATTTGACACATCAGACCTGTCTCCCGGTCAGACTGGACCCGCCGTCTCTCTTCACCAAATGCTCGAAGCCATCGCTGTTTCTGTTCAGGCTTCTTGGCACATAGGAGGTGTACCTCACCACCAATAAGGGATCGCAGCTTCAGCGTATTTTTCACACTGATGTTAAAGTGGTTCTCCTTGCCATCCTCAACATCAACAATCTCCATGTGGTCCATGTCCAGTCGACCTTTATAATATAGCATGTCGCGGCGCAAGAGATCCTACGATGATGAAATAAGAACACCACATTTCATTACAGCTATCAGGCAATGTCTAATACTGTAAATCCAGATTTTTTTCATCTGTGCCAGAAAGATTGTCACTCATCATATGAACTTTGCTCTTGTGTAGACACAAAGATTATAGCGCTCATGTCTAATTTTACTCTTCTCTGCTACCGTGGCATGCAAAAGATTGGGCGCCCTGATATAATAATTGTTAAGATCACTGATTGTTTGGAACAAAAATGTGAGTTAAATATATCATATAGCAGATGAACACAGTAATATTTCAGAAGTGAAAGGAAATTTATAGGATAAACAGAAAGTGCGTTATAAATATTGATACAAAAATAGGCCGGTGCATACATTTAGGCACCCTCTTGTTTTTACTGAATAGAAAGTCTTTAGTACTAAAGTTTGGAACTCATAATTAGTTTGATAAGCTGACTGACGTTGACCTACATACACAGGTAAAGCCTATCATGAGAAAGGGTAATTAAGGTGGCAAATTGCAAATTGTTCTCCCCTCTGCATCATCTCTAAGGAGTGGAAACATGGGAGCCTCAAAACAACTGTAAAATGATGTGAAAGAAAAGATTATTCAATATTGTGCTTTAGAGGAAGGATACATAAGGCTGTCGCAGAAATTTCAGCTGTCAGTTTCCACTGTTAGGAACATAGTAAGGAAAAGGCACAATTCAAGTTAAGGTCCGGAGTGGAGGCTGAGTAAAATCTTGGATAAGCAGAAGCGAAAGATGGTGAGAAGACTCAAATTGAGCACACAGACCAGCTCCAAAGACCTACAACATGATCTTGCTGCAGATTATGTCACTATGCATATGCATCAGTCAACTATTCAGTGTTGTTTGCAAAAGGAGTCTGTATGGGAGAGTAATGCGGAAGAAGCCTTTTCTGCACACATGCCACAAACAGTCACTTGAGGTAGGCCAAAACACATTTGGATAAATCAGCCTCATTTTGGAATAAGGTTCTGTCAACTGATGAAACAAAAATTGAGTTATTTGGGCATAACAAGGGGCGATATGCATGGCGTATGAAGAACAGCATTCGAAGACAAATACTTGCTACCCATAGTAATATTTGGTGGTGGCTCCATCATGTCATGGGGCTGTGTGTCCAGCGCAGGCACTGAAAATCTCGCTAAAGTTGAAGGTCGCATGGATTCCAGTCACTACCAACAGATTCTTGCAAACAATGTTCTAGAGTCAGTGACAAAGTGTAAGTTGCGCAGGGGCTGGATATTTCAACAAGACAATGACCCTAAACACTGCTCAAAATCTATTAAGGCATTAATGCAGAGGAACAAGTGCAACGTTTTAGAATGGCCAGACCTGTATATTACTGAAAATCTGTGGTCTGCTTTGAAGCGTACTGTCCATGCTCAGCAGCCTTTAAACCTAACTGAGTTGGAGATGTTTTGTAAAAAAGAATGGTCAAAAATAACTTCAACCCGTTTCAAGACCCTCACTGGAAGCTAAAGGAAGCGTTTCGGGGCTACTATTTCTACAGAAGGAGGCTCTACTAAATATCGATTATAATTTCTGTAAGGCTGCCTAAATTTATGCACCAGCCTATTTTTCTTTAATAATTATTACACACTTTCTGTTTAGCTTCTATACTTTACAAACTATACTTTTCACTTCTCAAATATTTCTGCGTTAATCTGGTATATGATATTGTCACATTCTGCTGCTGGTTAGATTTTGTTTTGTTAGAGAGCCAACTGTGGGAGCGTTCCCGACATCGCACCTGCAGCTAATTCCAGCTAATCAACATTAGTATATAAACGCCAGCAATCCAACACAACGGTGCCGAGATATTAGCTTGCCATTCGACACATTCTACTTTCGAATCGCTTTGTATTTGCCATCTTGTGTCCTCAGCCGCCTTTGTTTTGTGATCCTCTACCCACCGCTTAGTTTCGCATAATTAATCCCCGTCGACCTAATGTCACGGACCCCTTTTGTTGTTCCCTTTTTTTCCGTGATCGCATGTTTTGCTTTGCTTGTGTTTAATAAATTAGTGAACGCTTCCCCTTGATTGTCTGATCTTGGGTCCTATCTTGTTTTCCGCATTCGCAGACCGTAACAGATATATTTCACTGAATTTTTTGTTCCAAACAATCAGTGATTTACAAAGGAAAATCTTTAAAATTATCAGAGGGGCCCAAACCTTTGCATACCACTGTATCATATAACAAGATAAACTGATGTGTCCTTAGGATTCCAGTTGTGTCAAGGCCTGTTCATCCTTGTTTTGTACAGTATAAATTACTTCTATTTAAAAATTAAATAATAAAAAATAGCTGGGCACTTAGCACACAAATGTATTTCTCTTATCTATTACAGGTTTACATTTTTTCCCGTGCTCGAACCTTTTTGCAATACACGAGCTGATGGTCAAAGAGGAAAAACATTCTCTGTTGACTCCTGGCATGTGGTAAAGAGAGTTTGGTCAACTCTCCTGAGAAGATGAGATCAGAGCTCCTGCTTAATATATCTGCACCCTGCACAAAAATAAATATGTAAAAAAACGCCATGTTTCACAAACCAATTACTGTTTGAAATCTTTTAGAAGTATGTGTAAATCCTCAAGTACATACCTCCCAACCCTCTATGGAACTTTGCCATCGTGCGATCTTTTCAATATTCTCAAGGCGCCGTTTCCGTTCATTAATGAGCCTGGCCACATTCTTCATTGCGTTTAGGGCCGCTTCCACGTCTTTATATTCTCTAAGGATCAAACAGTAGCATGCAGTTTATGTCTGTTGTCGTTTTGTGAATATAATAAGCAATATTTGTAGTGCTTAGCTATGTTTTATAGAATAATATATGTAACTTTTGAAATCATGTCACCTGTGCTGTGGGTTGGTATATTTGAGCAGCTCGGCTAGCTGCAATGGATACTTGCAGATCTTCTGAACCGGCGTGAGCAGGAATCCATCCAGAGAAATGTCGATCATCTTCTGGAGGAGTCTACAGGCCTCAAAGAAGAACACAAACTTGCTGATCTTCATAAGCAGGGAGAGCTGGATACAGGCGTTGGGATGGTTGTTGCAGTACTCGGAATAGATCTGAAAATGTATTTGCTGCATGCAAAATAGAAGAACAGACTTGAATGAAGGTAGATGGTTTGTTGAAGTAATATTTCCTATTGTGTGCACTTACATGTTCAAGGAAGCAGCAGCCAATCTCACTGAGGTGTGGTTGCTCCTTGTTGTATTTCTTCTCAAGGTTTTTTAGGAATTTTCTCTGGAACTTGTAGATCTCTTCAACATTACCAAAGATGGTATGAAGTTGCTCCTCGTTGAACATATCTGTCCTCTTACGGCACTGTTTGATATAACCCTGAAGGAAAAAAATAACTATGAAACAAGTACAGACTGTACTAATATCAAATAATTGTTGTAAACCTTTGACACTGTGTGGTAAATCTTAGCCAAAAGTAAAATGCCTTTATTACAAACAGAACCAGACCTCGCAGATGTCTTTTAGGTGCTGGATGTAATCTCTCTCCGTGCTAATTATCTCATTAATGACATTTGCTCTCATCTGTTCCTTGCTGGGCAACCCTGGTCCCAAGAACAATCCAAGAGTTAGCCTATCTTTGCTTCCAGTGGAGCCATCCATCTCCAGGTGGGCTTTAAAGTCATCTGTAGGCTCATCCTGATTCACACGCAACTGACAAAGGAGGGAAGAAGAAGATAAACCATCATAAATTTCCATATGCATACCATTTATAACCACACAGTTTGAGGCAAGGTGTTCTAAGACTGGCTCAATTCAATTTTTCTGCTCCAATACTTTTAAAATCAGTGGCAATTTACTTGTGCCATCAGATACACTCACCCGAACAAAGCAGGCCGGAAACCATCCCTCATTGTCTATGATACGACCCCACCACCACTCCTTGTTGGTGGCATCCACTACTTCAATGACATCACCAGCCTTAAAACCGAGCTCCTGGTCATCCATGGTGACGTGATCCCAAAGGGCTTCTGCATACACCACACTGCCATCGCTGATAAGCTGCAGAGAAGCATAAGAGGATCAATAGATATCAAGTGTTTTTCAAATTTTTCAATGAGAAATTATTTGACGTTTTGATGACTCAGAGGCAGGATGGCAATAAAGCGTTAGGCAGAGATGAGTAGAGTAGCCAAAAATTTTACCCAAGTAAGAGTAGCATTACTTCAAAATTATATTACTCAAGGAAAAGTATAAGTAGTCATCCAAAAAATGTACACAAGTACAAGTAAAAAAAGTACTTGGTGAAAAGAATACTCAAGTAATGAGTAACATTGTGAGTAACTGCTTACGTTTTTGTTTTTTTAAACAATGGTATTTTTTTTTCTCAGCACAAAGATATCTATATAAACTGTTCTTAAGTAATGGGTTGTTGTATAGTATTATCACAACTACATTAAGTCAAAGAAATACAAAAAAAAAATCATTCAATTCCGGCAAGAGGAAAAAAGTGACAAATGAAGCATTATTCATCCAAAGAACTGACTGCCCTCTAGTGGAGAAAATTGTTCCTAGTTTGAATATTGAGTAGTTCCTTCATAGTTCCTATAATGAAATTTAAAAGATTATACCTCCAGTTTTCCGTGATCAATCGGAGCCATGTAATAACTGGGAGAGAGGTTAAAATTAGACATGTCCCGATCGATCGGGATCATGTCATTTTCAAAGTATCGGAATCGGCAAAAAAATATCAGCCATGCCTTTTTTTAATATATATATTATTTAATTAAATCGTTTTCTAATTGTATTTAACGTTACAAACATAATATGTTACACTCATCCAGGGTCTTTAGTTTAGGCTTAAGGTAGAGTTATCAAATTTATCCCGATAACGGCGGTAATTAATTTTTTAAAAATGTATCACGTCAAAATATTTAAACCAATTAATGCTTGCGCTGCACGACCCATTCACGCATTGTCGCGCTCAATCTGTTATGGCGCCGTTTTACTATATAGAGAGATAAAAGGCAGCGTAAAATGAGTAGAGTGAATTTTGGCAGCCTTTGGAGTCTTTTTTTAATTGGCTAGAGCCTTACAATCCCTCTCCCTACGATTAGAAATATCATGGGAAGCAATGTGGGGAAGCAAGGTAGCAATTGATCTTTTTCTTAACACCTTGTGTTATTTCCCAACGCAGAGAAGATATATCAATTAGTAACACTACACACAGTCATGGTTCCACTTCCCATCATGCATTTGGGCATGGCTACAGTATAATTTACTGAAAGCTCAACAAATACACTAGATGGCAATATTTAGTCACAATATACAAAGTCACAAGTCTTTCTATCCGTGGATCCCTCTCACAGAAAGAATGTTAATAATGTAAATGCCATCTTGAGGATTTATTGTCATAATAAACAAATACAGTACTTATGTACTGTATGTTGAATGTATATATTCGTCCGAGTTTTATTCATTTTTTTCTTAATGCATTGACAAAATGTATATGATTGGGAAAAATTATCGGGAATCATTGGAATTGAATCGGGAGCAAAAAAAAAAGCAATCGGATCGGGAAATATCGGGATCGGCAGATACTCAAACTAAAACAATCGGGATCGGATCGGGAGCAAAAAAACATGATCGGAACAACCCTAGTTAAAATCCACGCTTTCGAGTCATGTTAAGGGCGGCGCTCTACATCAAATACTGTACTTCATTTTTTCGGTGCTTTAAAGGCGCCACGTGAATGAACAGGCTGGCGTGATCATAGAACGGCAAGCTTGCGTCTGACTGGTATAATGGAGTCTTGTGATTATTGTTCCGAAGTCTCATTGGTGAAATTGGAAGAGCTACTCTTGGCATCACTGGCCAAAAAAAATCTAATATGCAGCCCAAAGTAAAGGAGTAAGAGCAGCGGGGTTTTTCTTCACAAATCTACTCAAGTAAAAGGTATGGCTTTATAAAGCTACTCTTACAGAAACATTTTTTTCAAAAAGTTACTCAAGTAAATGTAACTGAGTACATGTAACGCTTTACTACCCAGCTCTGGCGTTAGGCAATGCATAGTGAAGGCTTGACTAGACATCTGGTAGGAAATGTCAAATGTCTTAATAAAAATGCTTGTAATCTACATAAACAGGTCTCATTGAGTCATGTTACGAGTATTATGACCTTGTGGTTCAGTTGTTCTTGTTTTGCTTTTTCCACTGCTGTGTGTGTGCGTGCGTACACGTGAGTTGCTTTGCTGATTGAATGGATTAGGTGCAGGTGTTGCCTGTTCAGCAGCTCCTGATTGGTGCAACGTGATTGGCCAAGGTGTGGACCCCTTGGCCTATTTAAGAAGCTCGCCACAATCATTCAGCCTCCTCTCCAGCTGAGCCACCACCTAGAAATGCCAGAGCTTGTGTGTGCACATCGCAAACTGTGGCAGCGATTCCTGCTTTGTCTAGTTTGAAAAGACACTTGTATGTAGTGTAAATATTGTAAATAGTACGGCAGGGAGAAGCTATTTTTGTTGTACACCCTTTTTTCTCCTGTTTTTTGATTAGGTGGTGACATCTTTAATTTGCCCTTTTTCTTTTGGTTAGGGAAGGTAGGGTTTTGTTAGATTGTTTTGTTTGTTGTTTTGGCATATTTCTCCCTCTTATGCAAATAAAGAAAAACTGCTCTTGAAGCAGTGATTTCGCTGGCCTTTCTGGGTGAGGGTTGGACGGGAGGAGCACCGATGCTTGTTACATCCTGATTCCCCCAGACCGGGCTGTAACAATAAGCGAAAAATCATTTTTGTTTAGCTTCTTCAAATAAACCCGAAAATCCCCTTAAATCTGAAGTAATGTATATCATTTTATATCTCTTAGTGTAGAGACAAAATCATAAGGACTCTGTCACTGTCCAAATACTAGTCCTGAACATAACTACTTCATAATGAACATTCTTTATAATAATTTTGAGATTCTAAGGCAAGACAAAGTTTACATATCTTGTACACTCACCTTATCTACAACTTTTTCCAAAAGAGGTTGCTGTGTGTGGAATTTACTATTTGTAATCCAGTGGTACCTCTACTCACAAAATTAATTGTTTTTGGAAGTAGTTTTGTAACCTGAAAAGTAGTGACGTGTTTTCCATGTTAATGCACTAATGCGTTCTAAGCTCCACAAAATTCAGACGCAACTCTTTTGTAATGCATAAAAATGCATCAAATGATGTAACAAATACATGTTAGATTTTTGCACAACAAACATAAAATCAGAGTTGTGCACTTAACGAATTGGATGCAAGGAATGCTAAGCAATGTTACGATCAGTAAACTCTCATACTGTTTTTTTCGCCTTTTGTATCCTGAAATTTCTTTCGTAACAAGAGGCAATATTTTCCTGGTGAGCCGTGTCTTAACTTGAAAATTCTGTATGCAGAGACATTCATAAGTAGCGGTACCACTGTATATCAAAACTACCTAAATGTAATACTCAAACAAAATAATCAACAGAGTTTTAAACTGTTTTTTTTATTATTGTTTCATAACATAAAACAAATTTTGAAATCAATTTGAAGATTTGTCTTCTCTGTCAGTCTCACAAATACATTGATGTATCACACATTTTGAAGGACAAAGTGAAAGTTCACTAAGCACACATACAGCTGTTGAGCCCAAGACCAGTGAATAAAGAAAAAATGTATCTCCCAGAAAACTTTTAATTGGTTTGCAGCAATTCTTATAAGTTTACTGAGTAATAACAGTGTCTATTTGCAGTGTCTTGGAAAATGCAATTGAGGGTTTTGCTTGTTAAATAAGACATTGAGGTGGAATTTCTTATATACAAGGTTTGTCAGAAATGTTTAAGAACTTGTGTCACACAAGATCTGTTTAAAATCAAACTGAAAATTACAAGTTTTCGCCTTCGGCGTAATCCCCCTGGAGTCTATTGCACTTCTCCTGCCTTCTCTGCCATGGTTTCATGCACTTCCTGGATGGATTCCTCCAGGTCAGTCAACATTGCCATCAATGTCCATGTCTTCAAAATGGGTCCTCTTGCCAACCCCCTTGATTTTGGGAAAGTGTGTAATTATGCGGATCCAGGTCTGGTAAGTAAGGCGGTTGCTCCAGCATGCCAAGTCTTCCTGGCCAGGGATTGTTAGATGCTGCAGGCATTGTGAACAGGCACATTGAAGAAGAAACTTGTAGTTTGGATTACAAAAATGCATGTTGTGACACCATTCGCAAGCCTTTTCTGACATGCCTTGTAAGTTAACATGAAATTCTGTCACAGAAGGACCAAAATATGCAAAGAAATTGGCTGGATGTGTAAAGTGACTCAAATTGTTTTTCAGGTACTGAACAAGCAAAACTGTGCAAAAAAATCGATGCCACACTCAAAATATGACAGCAATGACGTTATAAAACTCAACCTACTTCAATATTCAGTGATGCCTTGAGATCAGAGTGCCTCAGGGTTTTTCGAGACGCCATTGTTGTTGTTTTGTCTTGATATATAGAGGAATTTAAGATACAAACAAGGAGCGAATTAACCTCCTATCTCAAGGGACCACTGTAGTTACATGGCACAAAGCTGCCACAAGAGGGAAGCAAAGCACTACTTTTGTTGAAACTAAGCTCCTCAACTCACTTCAACATTCCTTCCTTGGCACCAAAAAGCCACAAGATGGCGCCAAAAGTAATACTTGTATTGCTTTGGCCTGGGCACAGAGCACAAAAACAGCAAATCGGCAAGGTTTTGTTTTTATGTTTTTTTTTTTTTTTTTTTAGCAAATAACAGCATAGGATCATTAAAAAGTTTTCAGCAGTTAACTTTGATACATTTTTCTTCCACAATTTTGTGTTCTATATTTTAGCAGCTCTGAAAGGTATGAACATGGGAAAACATCTGCCTTTGAAAAATATGTTAAGTGTACAGGCAAAGAATAGAACAGATTGGCCAAACACTCCCAAGTGTGTTTTGCGCAAAAACACACTTCATCCTACCTCCAAAAAAAAGAATCTTCTCTTTGGGGTATGTGTGTTTTATCATTTTGGGCACCCATGAATCACAGAAAAGGCTCCTTTAAAAAGTATATTTATAATGGAAACATTCTTGTTTTGGTTATGAGAAAAGCACGAGGTGTGGTCCTTGTTCTACTGGAAAGCCAACAGGAACATGAGCACTACATTGATGATGATGAGCAGCATCATGATGAAGAAAACAACCACTTTTTGTGTCTCTGGAGGGAGGTTGCAGCGCAGCACGGTGTTGACAAATCCCATCTTCTGCCTGTTCCACCTACCCGAACCGCTGCCTCGCGCCATCAGTTCTGTGGTGTCTGCCTCCTCCAGCTTCAGGGCCCCAAACCTCCTCCGTCGACTACCCCTCAGCACCGACCCTCCACACCACACCGCGTCCTCACCTCCCTCTTCTTGTATGTCTTTGTCGTTGGCCTCCTGCACCTCTCTCTTCTCCCTCTCGGTTGTGGCCAATGCCTCCTCTTCTTCTCCTCCTGCCACTTTGCCGACGTTCTCTGGACCCCCGGCCTGCTCGTGAAGGCTTTGAAAGAAAATGCTTGTTGTGGAGCTATTTGTGGCTTTCACTATGCTATGTACCCAACAGCCCCTCCTTTTTTTGTCTCTCTTCTTGCACCGCTTTTCCTTGTTTTCCTCTCGATGCTCAAAATATCAGGACAAGCAGAAGGGGATGCTGCAACTGTTTACGCTCATATCGTCTCATTGTCCATCTTCCTGTTTTCTGGGTGGTATTCCTTCTCCAGTTCCATTCATACCAAAATATTAAAAATACAAAAATGATCGCTCGTTGTACCCACCCAGTTTCTCCAAGTAAAAAGGATGCTCTGTGGTCGTGTAGCAAAAGCTCTGCCTGAGCCATCCAGGATCGCCCTTTTTCCTTTTTTGCCTTCCTGTCCTTTCTTTTTCTGTGCACACCCTTGCAGAGCCGGCGGCCAATCAAAATGAAGAGTACGTGAGCGTACATTGGATACCAGAACGGCTGAGGCTGCGCCTTAGCAACCCCTGAAGTAGAGAGGTGGGAGTGGGGGTGGGTTGTTGGGCAGAGAGGCATATAAATGGGGGGCAGTGGAGCTGAACAATGAACTGATCTCCAAGGAAATCGCTTGTGCATGTGCACATTTACAACGGTTTATAAATTTGCATTTTAAATTTTTGGAAAGTGAAAATATGCCTAATGAATTTGACGTATAGAGAAGACTTGTCAACAAGGCTGCCAAATATGAATTAGTGTGAAAATACCATAGCACAAAAAAAGGCTTTAAAACAAGGGTTTTTAACTTGGGTTCGATCGAACCCCAGGGGTTCGGTGAGAAAGTGTCAGGGGTTATGCAAGTAAGACACGGACTGACTAAATCTATACAAACTGACATTTTAGACCAGGTTTTGGACAGGTTTGCCCCCAATTTACATTTATTTCATTCGTGTAAACATACGGCCCTCATAGTTAATCACATGCTTTTATTTTGACACTTGCACTGTCTGGAGATTTGACATTTGTTTTTTTATGATCGAGTGCATACTGTATATACTTGGGTCACTTTTGTGTCTGCAGTCACATATGTTCATTCAACCTCTCCCAAACAAGGGCTGCTAATAAGGTAACAAGGAAGTGACCCAGACATGCACTAAAACCAACAGGAAATGACCCGAAATCAACAGAAAATAACCTGGAAATACCCCAAAATGTACAGGAATTGATCCATAAGTATCCCAAAAATAACTAAGAAGTTAGCTAAAATGAACTCTTTAGCTTCCATTGACAACGATAGATGTCCAATTTACTTAAACAGGAAAGGCCAGCAGTGACCCATGTTGTAGTCCCGCAGACGGAACTAGATGTCCATTTTGGCTGGGAGTGGCGCATCATTCGCATATTGGATATCTAGTACCGGCAATGACAGCCAGTGAGTTAACTCGATTGGTCCAAAGTACACTAGTCCAGCCTACGTGAGCTCTGAATGCCTAAATGTGGCCTGCAAAACAAAATGTGGTTGACACTCTTGCTTTATTCCATTTCTTTCAATTGCTAGTCCTCCATCTGATTGTAGCAGAAACTGGTTTGCTCAGTGGTGGGTTGACTCGCACTTGACATGAAATGTATAACAGACCTAGGAGCAGCGTGGACTCAAATTTTGATCTGTTTCAAAAAACATTCTGTCAAATGCGAAGAAATCTAAACCGGAATTTGCTTGGATATTAGCTTCCTGGCTTAGATATAGCAGTACTAAATTTGAAATCTAATTCCGAGTGTTCTGTGGATGCACATGTAAAACTTGTGGGGTTCGGTACGTTTTAGCAAGGTTAAGAACCACTGCTTTAAAATCATGAAACATACAGGTGTTATCTTCACTCTCAAAAAACGTCCCTGTCCGTATGTGAATTTATTTCTTGTGTGATGTAGTGAACTCAAAAATAGAGCTATATGCACATAGGCATGCTTCTGGAACTTTGTTGTATTTTTACACAGCGTTGTCTGGATGGCTGACTTGAGTGATCATTTGTTTCTTGTCACGAAGGCTCTTCCCCCCTGAGAGTTCAGTTTGGCCAGGCTACTTGCTTGTCCTACATTTTCAGAATGCTGTCTGTACAGACCATCCACAGAATCAGAGGGATCTCAGAAGCATAGTTTGGAAGTTGTTTTTGTTCCGCAAAAAACCCTCTAGTTTTTCCTATTCCATCCAAGGATTCAGAGTGCTGATAGCAAGAGCTGATAGCAAACTGGCAGGTTTCCCAACCGACCTGTCTTGCCCTTTAGTGTCACTATCTTTATGCCTCCTGGATGTGTTGTAACTAAAAAGATAAATTTCCCCATTGTGGTGTACGTATATGAACTATGTTACCTTACCTGTTTACCTTCACTTTCATTCAAGAGAAAACCTAAATATTTTCTAAAGCTGAAAAATAAAACATTGAACACAGTGAAGACGGTCATCATGTTGAGAAAATAAGGCACAATCATGAAAAAAAAAAGAACCAGATATCCTTCCAAAATTGATGAAAACATGAGAAAAGAAGACCAAGAGTGTCTGGAAATGTGTGGCTGTTGAGCACTCAAGAGAACCATTTGTAGAGAAGCATTTTCAAAAAGTGCATTTTCTTTATGATGTCCCATTTAACATTAGTATCATTAATGTACTGTACTAGAGTCAATATCACCCAATTGGTGCCATTTCACCAAACAAGACATTTTCCATTCAATGTCACATTCATTGTAGTAAGTATATGGCATGGTATTAGTCGACATCCTACCTTTTTTTAACAAATGACCACCAAGCAGGCAGAGTTCAAACAGTATTTAACGACACGGTGGACAATGACAGGATGGACACATTTTAAGCTAATGTTAGCATTTATGAGCACATTCATTTAGCATGCTGACTTTGAACTATCAACAAATATATTTATCATCTCTGAAGGATTTTTATTTGAATTAATAATTTCACTATTACAGAGTGGACAAATTAAGCTTGACAACATCTAACTTCCTACATAAAAATTGTAAAACATATCAGCCTCTACTGAAGAAAGACGAAATGCTGGTAGAAATGTCACTGAAAACATCAGATGTTTTTTTTTTAAACGGTCAGTTCACCCATTATGGACAGCAATTCCAATAGCCTTTTAGGGACATAAAGTAGATCAACAGGGCTCCAGACAGCGACCAAATAGTCGCATTTTGCCACTAAAATTAGAGCCAGTGCGAGTATTTTTTTCATTTACTTGCACATGCACGACCAGTAACATTGCAGGGAGTTTTTTTTGCTGACAAACTCCTTCACAGTTAAATCCACTAGTTGGTGGTAATGTCACGAGCTGATTTGAAAGGGAAAATACAACAGAAGAAAAAGAAGGTAGAGCCAGGACATGTGTGGAGCGGGTTATTCTCGCAGTCAGACATCCAGGAATTAATGACGTCAGCAGCCACAACAAAGCGTCGCCATTTTGAATAGGGGGCAAAACACAAGTCACAAGCAGTTGCTCTCTCGTGCATGGTAGTACAAACGCGTTGAACTTCTGTCTTATTTACGGTCTTTTTTTTTCCGTTGGAATGACTAAAAGTTGCAGTGTTGCGGGTTGTAACACAAGGAAGAGTTCTGAGCCGCATTTGAAGTTCTTCATTGTTCCTCGTGAGAAGAAAAGGAGAAGCAAATGGCTGAAAGCAATCGAGGAACAGTAAAAAAAAAGACTGTTCCGTGGACCATTCTCGCCAGTGGGAACCTAAATCCAGGCACATTTACTTTTGTAGCCGACATTTTAGTACTGGTGAGTAAACTTTAATCAATTGTTTTTTGCCCCAGTTAGCTGCTAGGATTCAATAGACTAGGCAGTGGTTATTTTTACCGTAACCGACAACTCACAAAGCGTTATTTTTCTTTTGCCGTGAACTGCTCTGATTGGTCAATCGGTATATTATTGGCCTGGTGGGAATTGATTATTTTGCCGTGGCGTGACTCATGCACTGCGTTCTTGCCTCATGACACCCCATTTAGTTCTACTACCACGGTTCATGGCTAAATAACACTTGGAGGCGAATTACCGGTTACGGCAGAAATAATCACTTCGTATAGACTACCAATTTTCTCAGTTCCACACAGTACATATTCCACGTAACTGATAAAGGTCAACTTACTGGGTGACTTTATGAGGAAGTTGTAGATGTTTCCGAATTCCACCGCAGGCCATTCCTTTGGATTGTTTATCCAGCAATCAGCTGCAACTTTGTATGGGCAGATTTGCAAACCAATACACACGAATTTTAAGTTGTATCGCCTCCTCGCATCTGTCGTCAGTGACTCGTGATAATAATAAGTCATGTTTAAGACGTTTTTATGAAAAAAAAGACGCAAAACACAGCTGAAATATATGAATTTCCGACAACGTTTGTCTACGGATGTTTACCTGTGCGTGCCCCCTTCTCAAAATGGCGACACATTGCTATGCGAGATGACGTCATCGTGACATCACGCCGACTGCGAGAATACTTGGGGTAGCGGTAAAATTTGACTGCACTTGCGAAAATGGCGAAAAGGAAAACATGTGACTACTTTCCTTCCAACAAACCCGCCGGCACTGTTACAAATGAGACTGACAGTGAGATTAAGTCCGACCAGCCCGGCTGCAGAAAGAAATTACAGGGGGGGCATTACATTTTTGGGGGGGGGCACACTTCTTCAATGTAAATTTACCCGTAACAGTGGCGTTTTTACCCGTTATATTTTCTGATGATAGTGTCAGTCAGTGAAACTGCAGGAGGTGGCAGCGCTATCCCTTCATGTTGACTTTCGGCCGCGTCTTTGTCATGGCTTGAGTTCGTCTTTAGTTTCTTGAAAAAAAAACACGGATGTCCATTCCAATTTGAATTAGCAACGGAGGAGCCGCTCAATCGCCATTTCTGTAACCGGAGCAATCCCTATCCAATCGCAGTACACAATAGCAGGTGTTGTGCCGAAAAATAGCCGCCCCGCGTGAAATGTCCCCCCTGACGGGAACGCTTATTTATAATGCTTTATTGAGGTGAAAACATCAAATGTTTTCATGGACTCGTTACAGTAATGGATTTACGACTGTAAAATCACTTTTAAATAAATAAATTAGACAAAATACTATTACTTTATTTTACTAACAAATCGTGGACTGGGCCACATAACCATCTTTGAACAGAAATGTATTAGTCTACAGGTTTTCACGACCATATCTCAATGACAATCACACAGTTATGACATTTAGTTCAAGCAGAGTAAAATAATACATATATTCACGGTATAAGAAAATCGTTTCCATGTCCATCGATTGGTAAGAAAAAGCTGTACGAGTGACGTGTGGGCGCTCAACAATAAAATAAATAAACAAATAAATTAAATAAACGCTCAATAAAGCGTTATAAATAAGCGTTCCCGTCGGAGGGGGACATTTCACGCGGGGCGGCTATTTTTCGGCACAGCACCGGCTACTCAGCCCGCCCCCCTTATCTGTGATTGGCTAGAAATTGCCTACATTCGCTGCTGTGATTGTGACGACAGATCAAGATAAGATGACTAGAGCAGTGTTTTTCAACCTTTTCTGAGTCACGGGACGTTTTTACGTTGGAAAAAATCTCGCGGCACACCACACCAAAATGTTCCAAAATTACTTTCTGTATAGTATATTTAATTATAAAATAATTTCTCAGTATTTATACTTACTCAGTGTGAAACGTTTAGCAATTAGGCTTGAAAAACTATCAGACAGGGGACTTGAGCAATGCATTTAAGCACATCAGGGCTGGTCGTCTCGCTGACAATGGCTTTGCAGACAGGTAGTATTAACGTCTCTGCCACAGTTTGGGACTTTTGGGATTTAGCAACAAAGTAACTGGCTTTCAGGGCGTTCTTATTTACCTTTGTAGTTTTCCTCAAAAAAGTTGCCAATTTCTCTGTGTTTTCACGAAGGCGTACAAAATAATCCATCGACTTGTTCTGAAGCGACGGGGGTTCATTTGGAGATGAGTTTAAGCTTGTATGGCGCCATGGCGCTAGATAGCCGCTCGTGTCGCGTTCAAGAACTGCTCGGATTTCTAGTTATCTCCCACATAGCTGTCCTCAATAATGTGTTGGAATAAAACAAAGAGGGAGGATTAACGGTCGTCACATATGGATAAAATGGAAAGGACACTTTTGTATATATCGACACTTGACGAGTCAAATAATGAACAGTAGAAGTGCTGGGGTCCACATTGTTACGGAGAGCAAGGTGGCTGACGGCTAGAAATCCGAGCAGTTCTTGAACGCAACACGACTCATCTGCACACAACCGAGAACTTTTTCCACATTCCTTCCTTCCTTCCTACTGCAACTTTGCCCGACGATGTTAAAAAAAGCGACATTGGATAATTTCTCGCGGCGGCGGCACAATCGATTGAAAAACACTGGAATATAGGGTTCATTCTCCCCGTGTGTGTGTGTTTTTGTGGAAGATTTAAAAAAAAAATTTTTTTTTTAATTACACAGTACTGTTTAATCGAGCTAGGGCGGGCACAGCCGTCCCTCAGGGCGGGCACGGCCCCCTAATGCCCGCCCATGCCGCCGGGTCTGAGTCCGACTCAGGGGCTCGATACACGATGAGCGATGGGGAAATGCAAAAGTCATCGCCGTTGAGCTGAAAGCCATCACATGGGGTGCGACGTGACTGCAGCAACAGTGAGGCGCACCGCCCTTTGCATGTGCGTCATCGCTCGTCTCTGATTAGCTATGAATTTGGAGGGCATTTTAAAATTTCCTGACTTTTCTGAGCGCCAACAACTTCACATACTGCTGCTTTTTTATTAAAGTCCCGGAAACCATGCCGAGAGGTTTCTTAAAGCATGTGCTAGTCGCACACTGCCAAAATGATACGCTCCTCCATGTTGACAAACACGGTGATTTGTCGATCAGTAAATCCGTTGCTGATTGGTTTTAGTGCCAGGTGACAGCGACAGAAATAGAACAAAACTCCCATGTTAACCTAATTCCTAAACATTACACTGGTTGATGTCAAAACTGATAGAGAATAAAGTATAGATGGATAAGTTTGTAGGTCTATGCATTTATCATGAAAGTATCGGTTAAACTATGAGAATTAGAGAAAACTGCAGTTCGATTTACAGTGTGCACCCCTGAATCTTCTGCTTGCGCACCCAAAATTATAAGTTAGGAGCCACTGTGCTCCAGGTAAAAAATGTTAGTCTGGAGCCCTGGATCATAATATAAAAACTGTTAAGTTTTGTGTTGGTTTCTCCTAGTGTGACTTGTCCCTGTGATTACCCATTGCTCTCACCTGTGTGTGTTCTCCCAGTGTATCCTGCAATCTACATCCACCTGTGTTACCCAGCTGTTCCTCGTCTCGTTACCCCTTGTCTGCGTATATAATGACCCAGTTTCTTGTCATTCCTTGTTGCGTCATTGTCTATGTCAGTGTCAGCGTCTATGTCTCTCCAAGCCCTCGTGTTCCAAGTAAGTTTTTTGATACCCAGCCTTTTGTTAGTAACCTGAGTTTTCTTTGCTGCTGTGTTTTTGGAATCACCTCAGTTTTGGTTTGTACTTTGTTTTTTCTGTCGGCCTTAATTAAATCATTTTTTGCACCGCCCTATCTGCCTCGCTTTTTGTTTCCCTGCAATTGGGTCCACACATCCTGCCTGCCTGCCCGCGTCCCTGACAAAAACTAACATACCTGAATTCAAAATGACATTTTTTTTAAACCAAATGACTTATGTGACAACAAAACTGTTGTGGTGTTAATAAAATTGAGTGGTGTGGGGATACATTAAAATACCTACTTATGATTGTCCTGGTCTGTGTGCAAATACTTGGCAACAGTACTTAGTAAATAAGACCTCAGAGTTTAATTACTGTATACTGCTACATTTTAGTAATAGCGATTCTAATGAGGACAACAAAAGCACGTAATAGGGATATTGACCCATTATTGTTTACTTCTGTATTGTCACTGTATATTCTTTTAGTTATTCTCATTCAAATTGAGAATTTGCACATTCATTCATGTTCCATTTTATCGCTTAGCAGTGGCCTCTTTCATACACGGTTTCTGTTAAGAAAAGGAGAATAGAAAAAACTATGCTTCTACATTGCTTGTGGGTTTTTAGTTTAGTCTTGTGCAACATTCAAGAAGTTAAGTCATCATGACACTTCATGTTGTCTGTTTAACGGAGTTCTCACCCAGTTTGCCAAAAGTGTTTGTTTTTATTTGTTTAGTTAAACTTCAACTGCAGTACAGTATTTCATTCCCATGTTACCACTTGCTGGAAATTTACTATGAAATTTCTCAATATTTAATTATTAGAAAATACCTCATTGACAGCTAACTGCTCTCCTCCACCTCCTCCTGGATGTCCAAAACAGTGTACAGAACTGCAGAACTCTTCATACAACAAGTCTTCTTCACTGCCAAGCTCTTCTCCAGACCTGTATTTGTGGGAGGTCCCATCAGGCAGAGCAGCTGTTGAGTGAAATGGGGTCACAGGGACAAGAGGAGAGAAACATGGCAAATTACAGTTTGAACAAATCTGTAGTACACATCAAATACTCTATCAATTGATATGTAATGTAATAACTACCTTAAATCCCTTTTCAATATTGGTTTGGAGGATATTTTCTAAATCCTTTTTAGCCATGTACAGAAAGAGACTTTAAAAAAAAAAGAGCTCTATGACTCAGATGACATGATTGTCGCAGTAATTACATCATCAAGCTGATTGCTCTGACAATTAGTAAGATAAGTCCCCTTTTGTTCTTTAATGGAATGTGTCACAAAAATCAATGCAACCCTCTTACTCATCAGTGAAATTCTGGTTCAAAGTATTTATTATTATAAAACCTGTTTTTATTGTACAAGATTTCTGTTGAAACGTTTTTCTGTAATGAGGTTATGACAAACACCAAAATACTGTAAATTACATGATAAATACATGTCAAAGTTCACCGTCATGATAAAGCTGAATTTTTTAAATTATAATACACTGGTATGAAAAAGTATCTGAACCTTTTAGTATTTCTTACATTTCTGCATAGAATCACCATCAAATGTGATCTGATCTTTGTCAAAATCACACAAATGAGAAAACAGTGTGTGCTTTAACTAAAACCACCCAAACATTCATAGGTTTTCATATTCTAATGAGGATAGCATGCAAACAATGACAGAAGGGAAAATAAGTAAGTGAACTGTCTAAGGAGACTTAAAGAGCAACTGAAACCAATTTTTACCAAACAATTTAAGTCAGGTGTGTGCCTAATCGCTGATGACTGGTTTAAAGCTGCCCTGCCCACGATAAAACACATGCCTGGTAAGAATTGTCTCGATGAAAAGCATTGTCTGATGTGCATCATTGCTCGGTCAAAAGAGCTGTCTGAAGACCTGCGATCAAGGATTGTTGATTTGTATAAAGCTGGGAAAGGATACAAAACCATCTCTAAAGGTCTGGATGTTCATCAATCGACAGTCAGAGAAGTTGTCTACAAATGGAGACTTGAGCACTGTTGCTTCTCTCCCAAGGAGTGGCCGTCCACCAAACATGACGCCAAGAGTTCAGCGCAGAATACTCAGGGGGGAAAAAAGAACCCTAGAGTGTCTGCTATAGACTTACAGAAATCACTGCCACAGCCCAATATATCTGTGCACACATCAACTATATGTAAAACTATGGCCAAGAATGGTGTTCATGGGAGGACTCCACTGAGGAAGCCACTGCTGTCTAAAAAAAATAACATTGTCGCTCAGTTAATGTTCGCAAAAAGGCACTTGGACACACCACAGACGTTTTGACAAAACATTGTGTGGACTGATGAAACCAAAGTTGAATTGTTTGGGAGTAACACACAACGTCATGTGTGGAGGAAAAATGAAACGGCTCACCAACATCAACACCTCATCCCCACTGTGAAGCATGGTGGAGGAAGCATCATGATTTGGGGCTGTTTCTCTGCCTCCAGTGGTGCCACCATAGGTGGCAAGGGGTGGCCGCGCCACCCCCCCCTATATATTTGTTGACCACCCCACTTGCCAGTATATCGTTTGATTGTTGTAGCATCAGTTATGCATTTCATATACGGTATAGAATGGTAATCTGTTGATCCCTGTTGGGAAGTACTTTTTATGTTTTGTTCATTCAGTAATAATTATTTTTGTGTCACATTACCATTGTGTTGGGAAATATCCAGTTAAGATATGATTGCCTCTGTACTTGCTTTTATTTGTATCTGCCAGCACCTGCTTTTCCCCTGTAATTATTTTGTTTTGTTAAATGTATACCTTATGCCTAATGTATACATGGTGTTATGGTGTTATGGTGTTAAACTTATATAGCGCTTTTCCACCTTTCATGGCGCTCAAAGTAACACAATAAAACAGAATTGTTGTGGAACTCAAAATATTGACTGGACAGTTATGGACTATGCACATTAAATCATTAGTAACATCAAATATTACACAATACATCTAAGTATATCAGTAACTGTGTCCTTAAGTCTTTCTGATAGTTTTCCCCTGACTTTTTTACTGCAATAATATAATTAAAAGATTTTAAGTGGCCCCATCTGGCCACCCCTATGAAAAATTTCTGGAGGTGCCACTGTCTGCCTCAGGCCCTGGACAACTTGCAATCATTAATGGAAGAATGACTTCAAAAGTTTATCAGGATCTTTTGCAGGAAAACCTGAGGCCGTCTGTCAGACAGCTAAAGCTAAGAAAGGATGGACGATGATCCAAAACACAAGTAACAACAAGTAAATCAACTTCAGAATGGTTTCAGAAGAATAAAATGCACGTTCTGGAGTGGTCAAAGTCCAGACTTGAACCCCATTCAGATGCTGTGGCATGACCGACTGTAAGACAGTGATTCATGCCAGACATTCTACGAATCTGAACTACAGCAGTTTTGGATAGAAGAATGTGCCAAGATTAGTCCCGATCGATGTGCCAGACTGATCTGCAGCTACAGGAAGCGTCTGGTTGAAGTTATTGTTGCCAAAGGGGGAAAATATTAAAAACTTACTTATTTTTCCCCCTTCTGTCATTGTTTGCATACTATCTTCATTAAAAAATGAAAACCTATAAATGTGTGAATGGTTTTAGTTAAAGCAGGCAGTTTTTTCATCTGTGTGATTTTGACAAAGATCAGTTCACATTTGATGGTGATTTTATGCAGAAATGTGAGAAAATCCAAAATGTTTCGATTTTCATTTTTCATACCACTGTATGTTCCGTAAATGGTACTTGATTTTGACTGGCTATTTGTCCAGAGTGAGGCTATTCCCTTTCCCCACCTAACGATATCGCTCTAATAGACTCCTGGCCTGCAAAAAATAGATGTAAAGGCTGGAAGGCTCGATAATGTGTTTCAAGCAAGAAAGAAGACCTAATTTTTCTGCGCTATGATTGTGTTTCATCACAGCATCCTATGAAATGTTTGTACTTCGTGGCTACCTATCAAAGAGCTAAAAATAATCATGCTGTCAAACCTCATCATTGGCAGCACCAACAACTGCCTGAGTTGCTGCAGGAAAGGGTGGTGATATGGTGGGATTTTACTGGTTTCACTTTAAAATGAGGATGGTAGTGAATAAATTTATTTGGGGACCTATTGCCATGCAGAAGTCAATGATTCTGATTCTTCAATTTAAATAATAGATTATAAAGAGGATTATGGACTAGTGCCGTGCATGAACTGCTGACCCATTGAGTTAAAATGCCTCCTTGTCTTGAAGGGCACTTACTTTTTTCCACACTCTGGGCTGTACTTCTGCATGTAGAGGCAAGCAAGCCACGCGGAATGAGAGGCGGCCAAACGCCGCCGGGAAGCACTCTAGTCCGTTACCAAAATGATATGTATGAAATGGAATCATTTTCGCAAGTATGCATGCACTGTAACAATAGGGTATAGTCATTGTTCATTGACTGAAGGAGTAATTACTCTTATTTTCTCATGCATATTTTTTTCTAATGTATTTTCTCACATTTCTCTATTTCATGTTTTTTTTCCATTTGGTTTTTTTTTTTTGTGGGTTTTTTTTTGGTCAGGACAACAAGAGATAAGAGACCAAGAAAAAAGCAGAACCGATTGTACAACCTCATTCTAAGAAAAACACAAGTATGCACTTCTGGGAAAAGGTTACATAAAAATGTTTTCTTTTTTGGTTTAACATTTTAATCTAGACTGTGAGTTTATTCTAATAAAACGAGGAAAAATGAATGCAAATTTAAAGTCCTCTCCTCATCATTAAAATCAGTAGAGGTAGAGCATGAAGTCAACAAAGAAACATTCTATTCTACAATGACCTAAATTCTTAGAGAGCGATCCTTAGTGCGCCTTTACAGTATATTTTTTAGGTGTTTTTTTTTTCGTTTTGTGTTTTCCATCCATCTCTTAGTTTTTCACGCAGAAAATGTTTTCATGAATGTACTGTATGCATGTATTTATTGCCTAAACAACTCTTTGTAACACATTTTTCCATGTTGAGCATGTTATTCAAAGCTGTATTTGTGAGCTACTGTCAATAACATCAGAATTTAAATTAATAATTTTAGATTTTCTATAGACTGCTAAAACCTCTGCTCCCCTCCCCTGGAATTTCTAACATCTGACATGTGCAACACTTGAATGAACACTTTTTTGGCAAACAAATTCCAAAACAAACTCAGCACTGATCACTAAAAGAACACTGAAAACACTGTAACATGGTGGCAACAGCATCCTTCTCTAGAGCTGTTATTATTCAACTGGAATTGAACATTAGTCAAGTTGGAAGGGACTATGAATATTTCCAAGTATCAGGTAGTTTTAAAAGAAAAAACATCAAGGCTTTTGCTAGAAAGCAAAAAAGTTAATTATTTGGAGAAGAATCATTCCTTTGGAATTCCTCGAAGTGATGTTACAAGATAGTTTTTAAAGTATTCTTAGAACGTGTTCTCTCTTGATGTTGAGAAATGGAAAACTTTTGGCTTTCGAATGTGAATTTTTTTTTCCTATCGTGTGTCGGTCTGAAACATATCCCCACAATTCACTGTCCTAACCTAACATGAACTGACATGACTTGACCCGCGCGCGACCTTAACGACTCAGTGCCATTTTCTGCCAGATTTACTTTAAAATCCAAACTGTGAAGGTCTGAAAACAGACAAGGAAAGACAGTGTCTCTGTTCATCTATTCTCACAGAAGACTCTCAACTTCATGACATGTCAACCTGTTGCCGCACGCCAGTCATCACGACACGATGATGTAGATGAGGGTAAAAGATGAGACAGAACTTATGATAGAAAATTTGAACAAATATTAAAAGAGCAAGGTCAATCGCCATTTACCTGTGGTGGAGTGGAGACTCTCCAAGCTCCAGTACCGAGATAGGACACCCCTCAAAGTGCCGCTGAGGCTACCATCATATCCCCTGATACAGCCACCAACCCCGAGACCAGTGTCCACCATGCTGTCCACCATTCCGCTTGTTAGGGATGCTCCGTTAAAGTCAGACCCTGGCGACTCCTCTGAGCTTCCGCTGCTAACGCAACTGTCCTTGGGCAGGGGTGCACTCCCTTCTGACGTTTGATGGGTTCGCATTTTGATGCGGACACAAACAACAAGGGAGGGAATTGTAGTGAGCTATAGAAAATGAAGCACAGCGGCTGAGCAAGTCGTTTATTCTGCCACCATGGAGACCGCGAGAAGACGAGAGACTAGGCTGCGCTATTCGCTGAGGTAAGCTTTAGCTGTCGGCTTGAATATTTCTACTCCTGTGCACATAACAAGAGTTATAGCAAGGCGTCCTTGCTTCCATCGCGCTCTCGCCTCCTGTTTCTGTTTCTCTCTCCACCCTGTTTGCACACTGCCCTCTCTCGCTACCGCTACACTCACTCCCCTCTCCTCTTGTTCTCTAATTCTACAGTATAGGATGACATCACCGGGGTATTCACAGGGGGTTTCTGAGGCAGGCACAATTATGTCAATGACTGGCAATTGAATGTGTGGTGTGTGCATGTGTATGTGTGTATATACATTGTTGATTTAATTTTCATATCTTTATTAACCCATTTCAACAGACTAGTCACAATAGTGACCAAAATGCATATTTTAATGTTTTTTTTTTTTTTTTTTATCCTTTTTATTATTGATTACTTAATAGGGCTACTAATGACGCCTAGTTTAGATGTTTAAATGGGGAAAATTTGGGATGAAGTGGGTTAATCCTAATGTATCATTGGCATGGAAACAAGTCCAAATAAACAAACCTTATGCTGATCACGCCAAAACACTTACAACATATAGTTTTCACAGCACCAACCTTGTACCCATGCAGCAGCCGCAGCTAGGTGCACATACACGATGAATAGGTTGGTCGACAGCAAACTGCGCTGTGCTAGTGCAGTGTGAAAAAGCATTAACAGTTCCTGGGGCCACAAATGGGCAACCAGCAGGCCGGATGCGGCTTGGGGGCTGCCTATTGAGACCCACTGTTCAACACTCTGCAGCCATTATGCCTCAGTGTTGTTGTTTGTTCATTGCAATGTGTAGAGGGAAAACGGGCACAGAGAAGTACCCGTTAATATATTATAAGATAATATGTATCTTTTGATAAGTTGTGTTTAAAGCACGTTGTAGGATTAATGCATTTTTAAAAAATCACAGTAGAGAACTATTTGAAAAAAAATCTGATATTTCTGATGATTAAAAACTAAAATAGACATGCTTATTGCAAAAAAAATCTTCATATTTTTTCTTCACAGTTTACCTATAGCACTTACTACGTTGTTACACTTATATACAATTATATAGTGATTACGAGTACAGTAACCATATCCTTTGTAAAAACATAATTGTTTAAAATAAACATTGTAGTATTGCCCGTTTCTTTCATATTTAAATATATTTCACAAGGGTGTAGGATTGCATAGGGGTGGTAGGGACATAACACTACCAACTTTTCAGGATGCTCAGATTGTCCCCACCAACTTTTAAGCAACCTTATTTGCTTTATATAATGACTTCAATTATATAGGTCATTTAGATTGTCTTCCCCATGTTGTAAGGATAGAATTGACCCTACCATTATGACTTGAATTCGAATACTTTCATTATGTCCGGATTTATATTGACCCCTTTTCACTTGCTGAATGTGCCAGCCCATTTTTTTCCTCAAACACACGTTTCATTGACTGATGACTTGACCCCCCCACACGCAGCCAGCCCCGAGTTCCGACACAGAAATTCAACATGTCGACAACATTCCACTTCCTCCGCCCCCTTCGAAGAGGAGGGACATTAGAAGTTTTGTTTCGGCCAGCTGCAGCTACTGTAAGTAATGTAAAAAGGTGTCAATTTTGTAGCGGGAGGTGGGAAACACAACACTAATCTTGCTACTGAAAGTCTGACCTGAATCAGAGTTAGCATAACATTAATCTGTGTGAATTTCCGAAACTCGAGTAGGAAGCTGCTTTGAGAGAAATATCCTCCTGTATGTTTTCGACTGTTAGTGTTAATTATGTAGTGAACTGAGGATCACCCCCTTTTCCCAATTTTTTATATTTATTTTATTTATGGGGTATTAAGGAGCTTTTTTGTTGTTGTTGTTGAGTTTGGCTGTGCTTGTGGACAAAAGCAGTAGTGTTTTACCGGAAGGAAGGTTCCATTTTTATTTATTTTTGTCATTCCCTGACTATGAAATGTTTTCAATTATATTTAATTTCTTTATTTAACCGATGTTGAGTGGTCAAAATGTTTCTTTAGTAGTTTTTGAAAACAAAGGTTTGAATCGAACGGTGTAACACCTGAACCAACACATAAGCACTGGAAAAACACACCTACTTAAAACTAGTTAGATTTACACGGAATACAAAGGAATTTATTAGAAATAAGTCAAATGATCTGCCAGTGCATCAAGTAAATTTTACTCACTTAGATTTCTTAATAAGAAAAATAGCTAGCTGAAAATAAGCTTAACAGACTTATTTTAAGCAAAATGTTTGTATATTTAAGCTTTAAAAAAGCTTGTTTGTCAGAAATGTTCTTAATTCAAGAATAGATATTATTCAAAACATTATTTAAAAGCAATTTTTTCTGGATCTGGGTGAAAAATAACCAACTTTTAGATGTATGAGCTTAATATGAACAAATAATAATATTTACTTAATTTAAGTGGAATAATCTGACATATTAATCTGTTAACTAGTCTTTACACTCATAACAAGATGGAGGAAATTATTCGACTAGATTTAAGAAAAATTATCAGATTAAGATATTATAAACTGCAGTGTGAAAGTTGGTACAAGTCAATACAGATTTATTTTGCATCGATCATTTAGCCTTTTCATTACCTAGGTTCATATTCATGAGAAAAAGCCTTTCAGTACTCTGGTCTTAATAATGACCCAACCCCAGCAAAAAATGTACATGCAGGTTATGCTGTTATATCGTCCCTACCAATATTAAGACCAAACCAACGCCCTTGGTATTTCAATATTTTGATTTTTGATATAACAAAAGCTCATATATTCAGTACAGTATTTTTAATATTCTTTTAAGAAGGATCCAAAAGTTGGAAAAAACCTGATAATGTGATAGGGAAAACAGACCGATTTTGGATTCTACACTTAAAGAATTGTTAAAAATAACTGTGAGACTGAACAAACTGAACAAAAAATGGTGTTCTTTAGTTTTATATGGTCAACAGGTCTACTATCCATTATTTAAACCAGAGAAGCAAACTTGAGACAAAATTAGCAATAGAATGAATGAACAGATACTCACGGAAGTTTGAAATGCATCTTCTCCATCCCATACAGTCCAGACCAACTGGGGTGCTTTGTGAGAAACAATGATCCTTGAGAGATAACCGTCCAAATGCCTTATTGGGTCTGGTACTGACTCTTGTTCTAATCTGTCAGAATCAGAAACATATTTGTTCAACACTAAAGTTTGCTACTGTATGTCATCAACTTAGAGAAAGGGGTGGAAAGGTATTCAACTACTTCCGTAGTGGAATTACAATGTTCAAAACAGTTCTTTATGAATGTTTAAGAAAGATAGTTACCTTTGAATTCAAAGTGCCCGGCCTGTTTGCTCTTTGTACATGTAAACAATATGCCTCCGTTATTCCACATTGTCCAAAGTAAACTTGATTGGTAATTGATTGTTGTTGTTCTTGTTCTAATATTGGGTTCTCTGCAATTGGGTAGGCTTGGCTATCTGCGTACCGCATGTCTCTGGTGCTGGATTCCAAAGGAATAGTAGGTGTTTCTGTGTATTTTTTCCTAGTCCTGTGCTTTTCAACACAGGTGGAAAACACCTTTCTCTGGTTATGTTGAAGTGATAGTGATTTTATTCGTCTGGCTTTACTTTGACCAACGTAGAAACTGCCAGAAGTCGCAGGCTGAACCTGAATGTCCTCAAGTACCACCAGGGCATTGAGAGAATCCTCCACCTCAGGATGAAGACCTGAATCTGAAATTGTGTGGGTCTCCCTTGAGTGGGTACTGTATTCATGAGGGCAAACTCCTTCTGTCGTTTTATGTCTCAGCTTGAAGAAGTTATCGCCTAAACTACAATCTTCTAGTCCACATCCTTTAAAAAGTTGAGGTGGTTCTTCAAGGGATTCTTTAGGCTGAGGAGATAAAAAAATACATGAAAGAATAGTGCAGTAATCCTGTTAAGATTCCATAGAAATTATTGCACGAGAATAAGCCTAAACTTGATGGTTTAGTGTCTGAATAAACTTTACAGAGGTAAAAATGATCCAGAACAGGAACAAAATGAATATGCACCGGCAGATAAGCTCTCAGTGTCAACAGTGTGTTTAAGAACATTCAGGGGAAATCCTAGGTTTAAATTGTACATTTAAAAATGTAAAAAATTACCAAGTGCAACAGTCATGTTTTCTCATCATTAGTTCCAAACAATTTAAACATCATGTTGACCGCTTTATCAAATTACAAATTTAAGATTAATGCACCAGTTCTGCACAAGCCTAAAATGTGTGTAAATGTAATACTTACTTTCCTGTGTATCAAAGTGCAGGCTGTATCCAGCACCAGAATGTAAAAGTGAGTAGAAAACCAGCTTAACACTGCTCCCATGCTGTATCTCACACTTGTTGTAGACCCATAACTCGATGCACTCTTTAGACTGCCAGTCTTAATCAATACTACATCTCAACTATTTTCTGTTCTTCTCTTTATCACAAATTAATTCCCACTCTATAAAATGTCCAAATTTAAAATTAATTATTCTAGTCTTTTTGCTTCTGTAGTATTGAGGCTCTTTTGTACACGAGGAAGAAAACGTTTCGCTCCATGGTGATCCTCCTAGAGCGGCTTAATCCAACCTGAAAAGGCATGTACACTCTGATCTCTGCGATAATAAGGACAGGCACTAAGATGCTCTGCTATAAATACAGGGCCGTAAAGTCAAGGAGGGTATTATGAATGACTCCCATTGAAGAATTACAACCAATGAATGTGAATACATCAGTTATTTTAATTTGTAAAGACATTTTATTGATGCCAGCAAAATTAATCAACTGCAATTTTTCCCCCCAATAAAACATACAATTTTTTTTAGTCTTCTTGTTTGGCACATTGATTGATGAAGTTTAAAGACAAGTTTCCTGAACGAAATATGGGCGGCACCATCTTGGACAATGTCTGCTCCGAACTTCCGGTTGAGAAAGAACAACATGAATTGCGGTTGAAGTAAGCAGTGTGTTGACAATGTTAAAACTGCTAAATCAAGCCAGAGGAACCCACGGAATCTCCAAAAATGGATTCAGCACGACGTAGATGAAATTGTATGATTGTTCTTATCACTTCGTTGATCATTCGTGGACAAAATTATAACAACCTGTCAACCTGTGTTGCGTGAGGTATAGATTGATACACCGGCCACTTGTGTGACCAAAATGAGGTGAAACTACATATTACATTTGCTGAATGCAGAAGGGCTGCCACAGATTTTGTTGTTACAAGGAAATACTACAAGGTACGTACAAATAAACAAAAAAAGTATGTCAGTCTTTCATTACTGCAGATATTGATCGCAATAAAACATTTTAACAACATGATTTCATTTCTTGTTTTATTTAAAACGATTGATGCATGTGCAAAACAGGTCAATAAATCACAATTTATAAAATTATTCGAAAAAATATTATTTGAGAATTTGATATCAGACAGCAGAGCTCCGGAGCCTGGCAAACTTTCACCCGACATTAAGGCCTCCAGACAGGCTTTCTCCCGCTGTTCTCTGTAATTCCAGCTTCAATAGCGTATCTTAAAGTTGCTGCTAGGCCTGAACGATATTGGAAAAAACTATTGCTGCGATTTTGGGGGAGTTTGCGATATTATATTTGGATATTAAAATTTTTTTTATTTATTTTTTTTTTTTTTTAAAGAAATTTTCACTAGATGACTTGTGATAGTTGATGTTGTGTAGATGATTTGATTGACTGTTTGGAAAGACTTGGATGACTCACAATGACCAGTGTACAGTGATCCCTCATTTTTCGCGGTTAATGGGGACCAAAACCCACCGCGATAAGTGAAAAACTGCGAAGTTGCGCACCCCGCCACCCCAAATTTTTATTTTTTTGTGTGTGTGCTCAATGTATTTATTCAGATTTAGCATTGGAAAGAGATACATATCAGGCATGTTTTTTTCTCACTTTTTTCCCCAAAGTATGATTTTAAAAAATGTATATACATATTAATAAATGGTTTTAAGCACTTCAAATGTAATAATTATGATCAGTTTTAAACATAACTGTCCAACCAAATCATTTTTGAACAAGAATAAAGTACTGTAGTAGAAAAATGCTTGGCATTATTAAATACTTCCGTTTATCTACCTTAGCTGTGACTCTTGGTGGACATGTAGAAATTACAAACTCCTCATGATCACTTCTGGCATTTAATTTATGTCTCAAACGTCTCCACACGCACACACATTCATTCCAAAGCAGCTTCCTTGCAGAAACTGTTTAACCAGTTAAACGATGATTGACAGCTGCTGTGCTGTGATGTCCGCTTCTTTGGCAAGATCAAAGATACCAGTATCGTTAACTTTAATAAGCAAGTGCTGCAGTGACTGTGAGGTTCAAAGAGCTGGGATAGGGAGGGTGTGAGGCTCTGCACAGAGCAGAAAGCAGGGCGTATGTGGATTAAAATAAATAAAAACTATCGCACGTCCTCACAATGGGACTATCGCGCACGCACACATCGCGATGGCGATGTTTAAACGATATATCGTTCAGGCTTAGTTGCTGCAGTTAAAACGCTCGTTGTTGGATCTCGGGATCTAGTTGACGGTCCGCCACGAGGCGAGCCGCCTCCAGCCACAGCCTTCCGGCCGCCCCCGGGTAGAACGACGTAGTCTCGATATACAGTATGTCCATCAACGTACAGTAAGTGTTGCGTTGGTTCTTATGGGTTAAAGATCATTATAATTACAATCATCATCGTAATAACAATATCAAAGGCAATAAGTCGTTTCATTCATTCAAGATTTTAAGCTTTAGTGTTTTTTGAGCACCGCACACACTGCAGGTACTGGAATGCCTCGGAGCTTTTCAGGTTCCTGATGGCGTTTACATCCACTGCCATAGTCAATAAAATACAATAATATTTTACTTGTGGTCACCCTCGGCCATTTCTTAATGTTGTCTTCCCCATGTCGAGATGGCAGAAGGATGCGGTATTTCCCAATCTCTTTTTTTCAGGGTTTTTAGTTAGTGATGCCACTCCAGCGCCATTGAAGTCAATAGTAAAAAATTTGAAACCGGAAGTTGCTTGCAGACATAAGGAAGTAAAGCGGAAGTACCTCGGAAACTTGTCTATTGATTCACTTCAACATAGTTCCTTATCACTAAGATACCACAAGATGGCGTCGTGGCTGGAGTGTCAAACACAGCTGTATTTAAGTATGCAGGAGTCGCACCAAAGAAGAAAGGAGTATGATCCTGGACCTGGCTGGAGTTGAAGGACTTGATAGCCTACTGCTTGGTAGTTTTCTTTTAAACAATGCTGAACTGATAACAGAAGTTGATCTTTTACATGTAAAAAATAAAAGTTTTAACTTTTGGTTTTCATCTGCATTTTACTGCCATTTTTGTTTATGAGTAATGAACTACTCACAAAAATTGAAAGATTTTTGTCTTTAGAATGAAATTACTGTTAATCTGCTGTTCTCTTACAAAAAAATGAATGGCTGTTTTTAAAGGATGTCGATTTCTCTGCCCTCTATGCATTAACACAGTTGAGTCGATATCATTAAAGGTTTTCATTAAATATTACTATCAGCAAATCCTTAACTTTTGGGTAATTCTACAGTTGGTGATTATTTTCTTTCTTTATTGTTTTGTACTTTACTGTTGCTATGTTTTTATGTAATATATTTACGATAAAATATTAGGTCCACTCCTGTGTTTTTCTTGTCTATATTCTCTTTCCTAGTTTAAAGCATACCCTTGTTTTTGCTAAGAATATGAAGTAATCGTCAAATCTCAAAGCAAATTTTTTAAAAAATTATATATGGCGGAAAACACTCAGGTGACTTGAAGTTCCGCTCTGAGACCCCCAATTTAGCCAACTTTCAAAATTGTCCGATATGCATGTGTGATACATCATTGGAAAGCTTAAAATCTCAATTTTCTGGGGGAATAAAAATTTTGAACAGGAGGGCTTTTTTTTTTTTTTTTTTTTTTTAATGTTTTTTAAACAGCAAAACCCCATCTGGAGGCGAGAGCACGCGAGAGCAGAATTACAGACGCCATAACTTTAACGAGATATTATCGAGTGCTTACCTTGTTTTGATCCAAAAACTCCACGTAGCATGTATCACTGAGTGTCAAGACACCGCTGTGAATGGCCACAGCTGGATTTTTGGGGGATTTTATGGGTGAAACATGGTAATTTAACAGGGGTCGCGATGCAGAAATCGCAGACATCGAGGAGTGGTCGAGAGTTTCTTTTTCATATATTTACCCTTTTAAACTTTTTTTTTCAAATTTTTTTTGTTTGGGTCGATTATTTATCATCTAAAATATCGGAAAAAATGCGACCGTAACAAAAAAAAAATACAATTAACGATAGTTATGAGGTAGATATCCGTGACTTTTTTACAGACGTCATTTTTTTCCATGTGACATAATTTGTTTAAAAGTTAAAAATATGCGAGTGATTAATTTTTCAAAGTCGTTTTTTTCTTTTAAACGAAATATGAGACATCAAATAATGATTCTAAGCTAAAAAGGACGGACATTTTGAATAATAAATATAATTAATTACCTTCATTTTACGGCTGGGTTGAAACAAAAGCGGTTGCGCGAAGTCTGTAAACGGGGGTTTTCAAGGTAAAACTGACAAATTAAAAATAGTTTGGGGGCTTCATGCGCCATGAATCTGCTATGGCAGCATATAGACATGTTGTTCTATCAAACACAACAGTTGTTTTGGCTTCTAATACAGCAGTTTCTTTTAAAGAGGAGTGCAAGAGCAGAAACTGCTTTTTCAGTCTTGTCTGTGTTTTCCGCGATATACATTCAGATATCCTTTCTAATACAGTACTATGGGTAAAATGTAGGCTACCTTTAATAATATGAAAAGTAGTTTTTTAAAAAAAAAAAATGGAGGATTGCTGAAATAAGTGCTGTTTAGGTAGGAAAGTCATCTGTGTTGATTCATTATTTGACCTTAAACTCCTTTAAATAAAAGTTTAATTCTACATTTTTAACTATTCTACTACCTAATATTGAAATCTGCATATTTACCTGATCTTCATTCATTTTTACAACAGCAAAATGAGGTGAGGTACTTTTTTTACTGGGCTTTCACATTGTTCACAAAAACAGTAAAGCAGTTTGCATGCATATTTTCTTAAGTCTTTACATAAAGTCCCAGATATACAGTTCATTGTTTTAGCATTAGCAGAATGTCTGTCAAACACCTGATGGCTCTGTATACACATCGTGACCCCTCAATATGGCTTCCCTCCAATACCAGAGAGAATCTCCTGCCTTTCTGTAGCAGTGGGCATGACAGGTTTTATACCCTCTCTCCTCCTGTTCAACATTATGTTGTGCTGCGGAGAAAGAAAGACAGGTTAGGTAAAAACACAGATATAAATTATTTCTATTTTAAACTCTCCTTATGGATGTATGCTTTTTTTTAATGCTGCAACATTCATGAGAATGACATGTTACTATCATGCCAGTAGGTGGCAGTCTAAATACATATTTAAACATCACAATATGCACAGAGAATATATTTTTCCCCTTGTTTTGTAAATACGGTAGTTATACGTGACTAATTCACTATGCACAAATTCACCAATTTATCATTTGACAAAATAGCAAAGTACTACAGTGCAGCAGAATAACTATTTATCTTGACTGAAATATCTATGATATGGTGTATTAGGTTCATCTTATTTCAAAATTGTTACTAACATCTTTATAATCTGTCCAGTTCTTGCATGCTGATCAACTGGTGCCCCCAAGTTTGACCCAGTGAATTTTAGTAAAAGTACATTGCATAAATACCCAATATTTCCTACAGTTCTTGTATCTCTGGAAGTCGGCAGTACACATGTTCTTATCATAGTTGTAAGCGTCCAAACATTTCTGTGAGGCATCACTTTCCTACCAGCAAAAAATAAATAAAACATACAAAATGATCAAACATTGTACATCAGTATCAGAATGATATTGTCTCAAACAGGGATTGCATCTTACTTCAATGCAAGGATTTATGTCTTGATTCCGGACTTTCCTGACATGTTTGTCCATTTGTATCTGTGTAGATGCACAAAAAGTACAATGTCTACCAAAGTTTACAGGTTTTAGTAATAAGCAGACACCTTGTCAATTTTTTGTTTTGAAAAATTTTAAATTATAAGCAGGTTTCAGACTTGGAGCATTTGAGTGACTTGAAAGAAAGGAGAGCAACAATTGCCAGTGCACATTTGTTTGATTTTTATTGAACATAAGTGTCAAACAGTCTAACACAAATAAATACAAAAGAACACATTCATGAGGATGGGGAAGATGCTAGCATTTAGACGTAGGAGACCTGGAGTCAGAGCTATTGATATCAATCACCAAGATACGCCTTTTAAAGGCACACTTTAACACATAAATACTATATTGTGTCTTAATTACACTACCTTTACATACTCTTCGATGTCAACATTTTACGTTTATGGTGGCATTCTGTCTTAACAGCTTGCAACAAGAGCAAGAAATAGGTGTCTAAATCTTTCGAATTAATACGAAGTGTAGTAATGAATGTACATTTAATAGATGACCTCTACTTCCACGTGTAATCATGCTCCATAAATATCACTAAACGACAGAATGTAATGCAATCCCTTCAACTTACCTAACACTTCAAGAATCAGGGGGAGTGTCTTTCAGGGGATAATTAATAACGCAGACATTTAGCGAATGATATCTTTGAATTCATATAACTCTGTATGCCATGCTAACAAGAACGACTGTGTAGCAGGAAGAACAACAACGCAGTAACTGAGGATTGACAGCAGAAACAGCCAATAGAATCCCCTTAATTACAGTTATAGAGACTGACAGCATAATCGGCCAATAGGATGTCTTATATGATGTCCATACAGACTGGCAACCGGACGACCCTATGAGTTTCTTGGCAGGCGTGTACGTGGTCCTAACACATTTAGTTCAATGGGAATCCTTTTGAAATGTTTGAAACCTTATATTAGAAGCACAAAAAATATGTTTCACCTAACGGCGTCAATAAGTGACACCAATATGAAAGTTTCACTGTCTTATTCGAAAAAGTGTAACCTTAAATGGGCGTGACTTAGGTCCAAGTGTGGTTGCATTGCAGCGCACATACAATGGCTGCTCGAAAGATAGGAAAGCAAACAAATTTCAGGCCCGCCGCGTCTCGCAAAAATATGAGAAAAAAATTATTAAAAATTCGGAAAATAGTGGAAAGTCAAGAAAAACACAGCAAAGGGGATGTTGAAGCGCCCAGGGTAAGTTTCATGTAAATTAAGCATACCGTTACTCATTTCTTGAATTAAAATATCGGGGTTATTCAAATTATGAGAGACGGGTGAGCTCGGGAAAAAAGTTTGTGTTAATCTCAGCCCAGTTTGTGACCGCAGGGAAGAACCCGGCATGGCTTCGTTAAAACACCTTTTAACAAACTCTGACCAAGACGGTGTTACCGCGCACCTCTATGAACTCTATATTAAAAAGTGTACACTAGTTAAGGAGTTGATGAAAGTTGATCGCTGTCTGACGGGAGTCAGTGTCAATAGATAATAATAACGAACTATTCGTTCATGGTGTGGGGAAAAGAATAACGTCTTATATTCTGGTGTTTCCTGGTGTCTGCAGTGAATTGTGTTCATGCTACGGCTTCAGTTGAGCTTGTCAATCGATCATCATCGATGCAAACCATCTGTTGTCCCGTCTACTAGAAACATCTTCATCGGCTTGATGTCATTTTCTACCATAATCACAATATTTACAGACAGTTCGGATGACTGACATCAGTTTAAGGTCGGTAAAGATAAGGCACCGCTGGATAATAAATAGCAAATGAAGGTATTAAGATATGCTGCCAAACCCAATAATGTTCTCCTGGGATATCTGTGCAACATGTGTCCGCGTTTGTCGCTGAAAAGCATCCGACAACATTCAACTTGTGGCGTTTCTTTTTGTTTATTTTTGTATTTTGATATTTTACTAGTGTTGCAAATGGCAGTGAAATCAACTTGGCATATGCAAGCTCGTTAAAAATTTCCGAGCAACTCTGCATGTGAGCATGCTTTACATCATTGCTTTGAAGGTTATATATCTGGAAAATATTGTTTTATTTTTGCTGCATGCCAAAGATAGGCTTTCTGTTGCGCACAGTGTTGATTTTACAGTGGAGCTGCAATTGTTATTCAGATTTTTACCATTAACGTGCTTAGTTTCTCAGGCTACCCTTCACCTTAATCTTATCTCAAGCAATATTCTGCTCGTCTATCTCAGTGGTTGTCAAACCTTTTAAACCAAGTACAATAAAAAGTTAAATACAACTGAACTGTATTCAGGCAGTAATACTGCTGCTACCACTAGAGGGAGCCCCCATACAACAAGTGGAATCACAGGAATTTTTAAACATAGTGCAGCTCCAAACATGCTTTAACTGCATTTAAACTTATTAAAACACACTTTTCCACCCTAAGTATTCCTTAACGCCTGTTTATGTATCAAGTAATTGTACAGTGCCTTGCAAAAGTATTCGGCCCCTTTGAACCTTGCAACCTTTCGCCACATTTCAGGCTTCAAACATAAAGATATAAATTTTTAATTTTTTGTCAAGAATCAACAACAAGTGGGACACAATCGTGAAGTGGAACAAAATTTATTGGATAATTTAAACTTTTTTTTTTTTTTTGCAAAACAGCTCGAGCTCAGTGATGTTGGATGGAGAGTGTTTGTGAACAGCAGTCTTCAGCTCTTTCCACAGATTCTCGATTAGATTCAGGTCTGGACTTTGACTTGGCCATTCTAATACCTGGATACGTTTATTTTTTAACCATTCCATTGTAGATTTGGCTTTATGTTTTGGATCATTGTCCTGTTGGAAGATAAATCTCCGTACCAGTCTCAGGTCTTGTGCAGATACCAACAGGTTTTCTTCCAGAATGTTCCTGTATTTGGCTGCATCCATCTTCCCGTCAATTTTAGCCATCTTCCCTGTCCCTGCTGAAGAGAAGCAGGCCCAAACCATGATGCTGCCACCACCATGTTTGACAGTGGGGATGGTGTGTTCAGGGTGATGAGCTGTGTTGCTTTTACGCCAAACATATCGTTTTGCATTGTTGCCAAAAAGTTCGATTTTGGTTTCATCTGACCAGAGCACCTTCTTCCACATGTTTGGCGTGTCTCCCAGGTGGCTTGTGGCAAACTTTAAACGAGACTTTTTATGGATATCTTTGAGAAATGGCTTTCTTCTTGCCACTCTTCCATAAAGGCCAGATTTGTGCAGTGTACGACTGATTGTTGTCCTATGGACAGACTCTCCCACCTCAGCTGTAGATCTCTGCAGTTCATCCAGAGTGATCATGGGCCTCTTGGCTGCATCTCTGATCAGTTTTCTCCTTGTTTGAGAAGAAAGTTTGGAAGGACTGCCGGGTCTTGGTAGATTTGCAGTGGTCTGATGCTCCTTCCATTTCAATATGATGGCTTGCACAGTGCTCCTTGAGATGTTTAAAGCTTGGGAAATCTTTTTGTATCCAAATCCGGCTTTAAACTTCTCCACAACAGTATCTCGGACCTGCCTGGTGTGTTCCTTGGTTTTCATAATGCTCTCTGCACTTTAAACAGAACCCTGAGACTATCACAGAGCAGGTGCATTTATACGGAGACTTGATTACACACAGGTGGATTCTATTTATCATCATCGGTCATTTAGGACAACATTGGATCATTCAGAGATCCTCACTGAACTTCTGGAGTGAGTTTGCTGCACTGAAAGTAAAGGGGCCGAATAATATTGCACGCCCCACTTTTCAGTTTTTTATTTGTTAAAAAAGTTTAAATTATCCAATAAATGTTCTTCCACTTCACGACTGTGTCCCACTTGTTGTTGATTCTTGACAAAAAAAATAAATTTCATATCTTTATGTTTGAAGCCTGAAATGTGGCGAAAGGTTGCAAGATTCAAGGGGGCCGAATACTTTTGCAAGGCACTGTACTTGTATAACATCTTAAATCACTTTTAGGAAACTAGACGATGATTCTCATTATGTCAGTCACTTAATATGCACAACATTTTTACTCACAAAGTCAACAAGCACACACATTTTCTGACAGCATGGTGTTCCCCAAAAAACTGTAAAATGTTCTTGGTATGCTGAAAAATGAAGATTTTGGTTTTACTGCGACAACTCCACAAACCTTTGGTTGATGACTTCATTATTGTGCTCTGAGTAGTCATTTTGTAACTGGAAGAGTACAAGTGACACTATGTTTGTCATTTTGGTATCCTAGAGAAGTTACGGAACTACAAAATGCTCCTGATTCTTCATCATCAGCAATGAATCAGAATGCAAAATGGATCAATGTAATAAATAGCCATAGCAGCTAGATTTTATGTGAAACTTTAGGCTAGAGTCCAGCCAAAAATTTGAATGAAAAAATTCTGAAAATGTTGATATATTCAGTAATATTGAGCAGCATTTTGTGCAAAGGCACCAAAACATTTAACGACGGAACTTCCAAAGTTTGCCGAAGGTCAAAGTATATTCACTTGTAAAAGTTATAATGCACTTATGTTTATCCTGCAATTTAAATGTAAAACAAAATAGCACTTTTTTTTTTTTATATCAGGAGTCGATTTATCGTTGGAAAAACTGAATAAATGTGTTGTTTCCGCCGATTTGCACATTATATTTTTGTAATTACCCTATAATGTTATTAGTAAATGCAAAGATTCTGCAAAACTGCTGTATAATATGGCATCAAATAATGTTATTGAAAAATTGTGTTTGTGAAGAAAAACAAAATATCATAATTTTCACTCTGTCTTTTTCAGGCTCATGAGTCTGGATGATGTTGAGGGCAAAAAAGTGGATACGGTACTTACACCAGCACAATTTGGAAAGTGCCTTCCTATCCATGTAACTGGTCTGCCTTAAGGTGCCATGGCCACAGGAACCCAAGGCAACCTTGACCAAGGTGTGGAGAAAGCAAAGCTTGCACCACCCATGGGAAGGCGCAGAAGAGCAGAGGGAAAGCCAAAAAGGAATTTCCCTTGCCAGGAGTGCCAGAAAGCTTTCAACAGTCTGGAGAAGTTGAAGGTGCATTCTTACTCTCACACCGGCGAGAGACCCTACTGCTGCTCTCACCCTGGCTGCACCAAGGCTTTTGTCTCCAAGTACAAGTTACTAAGGTACATTAGGTTTTAGTCTTGTACACTGTATAGCCCTTTTCATGTTGCTTGTAAAGAATGCACACCAGTGTACTTCTGGGTAGCAGAAAGTGACCTGAGCTTGAAAAACAATGACAAAAATTGTTTTGATTCAAAATATTTTAGCCACCCAAAAATACAGTATATTTGGCATCATGGTAAAAATGTCTATTTAGCCAAAAGCTATTTTTAAGTTCCTTTATTAAACTGACATTAAGTGCTCATATATTCTGTCTCTGTCTCAAGGCATACGGCAACTCACTCTCCAGAAAAAACTCACAAGTGTTCTTACTGTGAGAAAATGTTTCACCGAAAGGACCACTTGAAGAATCACCTACACATCCACGACCCATATAAGGAGGCATTTGCTTGTCAAGAGTGTGGTAAGAGCTACAACACCAAGCTGGGTTTCAAACGCCACCTTGCCCTTCATGCTGCCAATAGCGGAGATCTCACCTGCCAAGTGTGCCTGCAGCCATTCCCAAGTACTGGAGTGCTTCTGGAACACCTCAAAAGTCATGCTGGCAAGTCCTCTGGTGGGACCAAAGAGAAAAAGCATCATTGCGAGCATTGTGAGCGTCAATTTTATACACGGAAAGATGTCCGACGCCACATGGTGGTTCACACGGGACGGAAGGACTTTCTTTGTCAATATTGTGCCCAGCGCTTCGGGAGGAAGGACCACCTGACACGTCATGTTAAAAAGAGTCACCCTCAGGAGCTGCTGAGGGTGAAAACTGAGCCAGCTGATTTGCTGGAGCCTGTTGTCTATGACTTGGTGTCTGGGGGCATTAAGGGAGAGCTCCCAGACACACTGACAACAACGCCACGTCAGCACAACTTCTATACCGGCCCCATTCTGGACTCGGAGCCTTTCCCCAACGCTGCACACTTTCTCTCTATAAAATACCCGTTGGGCTCCAACATTACCTCATACGCTGTCTCCTCACAGGAACGGGAGCAGAATCTAAAGGGAGAACTGGAGAGCTATCTATTGGAATTACAGAGTGGGATGCCCTCCTCATCCTCTGCAGCACAAGATCTACAAGTCCCTAACTGCAAACTTGAGACGGGGGATCATGTGGACATTCTGCAAGAATCAACTGAAGAAAGGTCCTTGTCCAAAATTGCCACATCAGTGGCAACAGCTGCTTTGGCAAGCGACTCACTCGCGCCGTCCTCCTCCATGATGGACTTCTCACAGCTTTTCAATTTCTTACCGCTACACGGGCCCCTGTACAACCATACAGGGGGGAACGAGGAGCAGCATACACTGAACGAAGAGGACGTACATCTCCACCTGCCCGCCGAGCCATCCGAAGGCCCCGGGGCTGCACAAAGTCCACTTCAAAGCCAAGCCTCCTTTATTTGCAACTTGAGCACCCCCACCACGTTGCCACGCTTCCATCAGGCTTTTCAGTGATCCAGTAAGGTGTGAGCACGACACACACATTACATACTCTACGTTACATGCCAATTGTCACGTACTGACTTGGACAATGAATCTCCGTTTATTCTAGGGAAGGATGAAAAAACACACCGTCGAGTTGTATACATTCAGTTGGAGCACTGTCATTATTTTTTCACCAAAATTAGCAAAGCCTCGTGTGAAGAGTTTGATAGTGTTGAATTAGCTGAAATGTCATGGCAGCACTCCTCTGCTGTAAATACAATCCAACAGCAATTATCATCATTTTACAAGCAGATGTATGAAAACAAACCAACAGCAGTACACTACTATAAATGTGCCTTTTTTTCTACATTTTTCAAAAACTATATACATGAGTAATTGCAGTTTTTTTCCTCAGTAATCCACGCTCGCTTTCTTTGTTTGACCCTTGTATAAAGGTTAAACATGCGTTTGACATCTTTTTTGTATTTTTTTTTTGTTCTTTGCTTGCTTGTTAGCTTTTGCATTTGACTCAGATCAGTTTTTTTTTTCTAAATGACAAGCTGCAAAATTGACATCACCCCATTTGCTAACACTTATCACATCATTGTCGAAAAACAGGCAGTTATCAATATCATTTCACCCTTTTTACATCTATATCAGTACACATTAAAGATCGACAGATATGGGTTTTTCAGGACCAATACTGATACCAATTATTAGTAATTAGAGGGGCCGTTAACTGATTTTTGAAGCCGATATTCATTTGCGGTAAAAGTGTAAAAAGTTAGCGTGAAAAAATTGAATAATGCAAACACTGAACTTCATAGAAATACCTGCATGTTTATTGAATCACACAAATAGAAAATAAAAGCTCCAAAAGTGCCTGAATTTCCTAGACTCAGAAACATCTCTTATAAAGTTGAATAAAAGGTTAAATAAATAGCTCTCTCAAATTTCTCCACAGAAAATAAAGCCCTGACGACCTCGTCTAAGTATCCTTGAGCAAGATACTAAACCCCACGTTGCTCCTGGAGGTGCGTCACCAGTAGGTAGATAAGGATATAATATGAAGCGCTTTGATGGCCTTAAAGAGGTGGAAAGGCGCAATACAAGTGTAACTCCATTTACCATTACCATTGAGCCAATCAGAGGACGAGATGAATACTAGTGTAGGAGACAGCAAGCAGAAGAGAGAGTCGCGGCTGCATTTGAGCTGAAATAACCCAGTTTTACATTGATTTTTTTTCAATTCGGCCGGTCAGATTAAAAAAAAAATAAGGCAGATACCGATATTTTAAATTTCCTAATATCGCTGCCAATAATCTGTCCATCTCTAGTACACAGTTAATTGTGATATATAGTTAACGTCATGAAATTGACTATTGTAATTGCTTGCATGTTGAGGCCCATGGCTGAAAAAATGTGGAAAACTAAACTAGAGAATATACATTGAATGAAAATGGGAAGGGAAAAAATGGGAATACTATTTCAAAGGTCCAAGAAAATATAATTAATTCAATGAATTCCACAATATTTAGAACAAAGCACTAAGAACTACTGAGTGTTAGCATTAGTATCACAGATACACATTTGAATTTCCATTTTTAATATTTTTTAGTAGTCCTTTAAACCAAAGAATATGGAAAATGACAGCGGTATATCTGGCTTCGAGCTGCTGCTAATGAATGCCTACACATCTTTTAGCTGACCAAGAGATTTCCTGTTTTGTTTCAAATTAGTATTTTAACAGTCCCTATCAGTTATGTGTTTGCAAAGATTATTATATATATTTTTGTTGTTGAAGTGTGCCACATTTCATTAATACAAGTGATATAGCTACAGTGCCATGCCGGTTCTGCTTCTCTGTCATTTGAAATATAAAAATGGAGTACCAGTACCTGAAATAGCTGAAAAACTGAACAGTCATACAGCTATCATCCTAGAGGCCTTAGAATTTAATGCAATGTATTTTGTTTCCCACTGGCCCAGAAAGGCCAGCATATCATCAGCACTTTGTAAATATAAATGTTTGTAAAAAGGAAGGGGAAAAAAACCAGGGGGGCGAAAAACAGCAACATTTTATCGTTGAACGATGCCATCATATATAGAAAGATTTGAAAGCTCAAAAGTTTTGCACTCAGTGTACATGGAAGAATTAAAAAGTAGGAAATGTATTAGAACAACCACCCACAGAATGTGTATGAAGTTTTTATTATAATGTAAATGTAGATTTTGTTTTCAAATCTTTGTGCATACTATACAGTATTTAGCCTTGTCACAATGTGTAATATATTTTTGTAACCACCAAGACCTCGTTTGTTGCATTCACTCACTATGTTACTTTGTGCAGTAACTTCATCCAATTTTTTGAAGATGTTAAGGGGACTGAAATCATTTTACTGTATATCTTAATGTATTATAATGCATTTGCAATCATTTACCAATTGGTAGTATCTCAAAGTACAATCTGAAAAAGCTTGCATTGGTTTTATTAAAATTCTGTAAGTTGTAAAATATATGCCGAGCTTGCAACAGTTTTAGGGAAATTCACCAAGGCACTTATTGTGTACAACATTCTAAATTGCATCAAAAACAAATATAAATGCTGATGTAGATGAAATTGTTCCATTTTTATTGTTCGACTGCAAAAAGGCTTGACTCACAGTTAACAGTGTTATCATTTGCTGTACCTCACAGAGATCATGTTTTATGCTTAGATGTTTCAATTGTTCACTTTTACTTGTTTATGTCCATTTACTTTCTCAATAATGGAATTTGGTAAGATCTTTTTTTTCCCAAACGTGGCTTTGGATTTGTTTTGTTCAAACATTTGCAGAAGTTTGCGATGATTATAAGCTTTGTGGTTTTACAAGAAATTTTTGCAAACCGCTTTCTCCCCCAAAACTTAATTTTCTCCAGTTGATGGACACATTAGTCATAAAATGTATATAGTTCAATAACATGTAAATAGTGCATAAGATGTTTTACTTTTATAGGTACAATTTTGAGTGTTGTGTTTTTTCTCAATGTATCATTTTGCTTTACTTGCACATGTTATTTGTGGTGTATTGAGGGGTCGATTATTACCTTAAATAGATGTATTTTTCTGCCAGGTTTGGATCTCAGTGTGATGAAAATTGTTGATGAAAAGTTGACATTTTGATTTGTGTGGGTTTTTTTTTTTTTTTTTTGCCTAAAAGCTGCTAAAGTGGAAGATTACCAAACAGCATTTTGGGGTGGCAGGGGTGACAGAAATTGCTGATGGTGGAAAAAAAGGACACTAAAAAATACACACACATTTGGATAAAATCCTTCTTATTAAGAAATAAATAAACGCAAATGCTCCCACAGTTGTTTGTGAAAAGTACCCTCAGCCTTTCATGCCAAACCTCTTTAAAAGCCTCAGTGGTACCAGCAAAACCTTTTGAATGTTTATGGACGAAACACTGCAATATTGCAATATATTTTTCTATCGGATCAAGCTGCTAACATACTTCTAAAGCTCCTCAAGGTGCTACAAACCTCTTTTACAGTTTTAGAATGTATTGTTTGTTTGAAAGTATTCATTCTAACAGAGCAGCTGGCATGTGCACAACTGGTTGTACGATATATCTGCATATAGTAATTTTACTGTACTGTGATAAGTTTAGTCTGTTTTTGCAAATTGTATCTCACAAACAAACAACCCCGTGTATTTGCCCCACCTGTGTTTTTTTTTTTTTTTTTTTAATATTGGGAAGCTTTGTAATTGGGAGAGTGATAGCAAAAGTGACATTTTTCTTATTATTATTTAGGGGGGGGGCAATGATTTATATGTGACAACGTTGAAAATTGGATGAAATTTATTCAATGAATGCATTCCAGCCATGTTAGTATTTTTGTGTTGCATTATAAACAATGCCATCCCATAACAGTGATGGAATTGATTGACTGAAAATGGTCATTCTCAATATTTAACTAAAAATCAATTTTAGGAACTACTGTCATATTTTTATATATATAGGCAATGCATTTATATACATGTATGTACATGCATATTCTGTGTGTATACATGCAGTGTGTTTATGCATTTATATATGTATGTATATAGATACACATTTATATAATGTTGTGCATATATGGACTGTATATGTATTTATGTGTGTATATGTACTGTGTATTTGCACAAATGTGTGTATATATACACACAATTAGTGTGCATATACAACATATATATATATAAAACAGTACAAATATGTAAACACATGCTTGTGTATGTACAGTATGTATATAGTACTGTATGTGTGTACATAGAAAAAATATATATTTAGATATGTTTGTAGTCTATGTAAAATAGTTGTTTTTTTAAACACTGACGTAATCCAAAGAGGCAGATTATTTATTGTTTTGCATAATAACCTGATTTTTATTTACATACCTTGCTGCTATTAAAAAAGGGGTGACATTGTCGGCTCCAGTGTTTTCATGCGATGTATTGAAAGTTCAATAAACATAAGGCTATCTCATGTTTTGTGTGTTTTCTGTTAACTATGCACTTCCCTTCACATATTTGAAACAGTAAGATAATTTTTTGGTAAACAGTGGAATTACAAAATTTTCGTTTTATCAGAAGTGTGAAGAGATCAACATCTGTGTATTTCAACAACAAAATGGCCAACCAGACAATCTGATTTCGACAATTAAAACAATCTTAATGCTATCACAACAGCAACATTCAGTGCAATTTATTTGGAAAGGCTGAAAATGTTTTCATTTGGAAACACTGCTAAGAAATCCAGTAAATGATGGTTTCTGTAAGAGCAAAACCAGAACCCAAAAATAACCCTAAACAGTCCGGGGTAATACTAAAAATTATTCCGCAGAACGCTAATACTCACTAAATGATATTATAATAAATAAATAGTTTGCCACATTAAAGGTGGCGATGACGTTGACGTACCAGATTTCGATGAGCTTTATGTTAGATGTCTATGACCACAGACATCTATGCGTGTTTAGGACCAGAGAGTGCAGTATTGTTTTTTTTTTTTTTAGCAGTTTGGGGGGGGTCAGGAATTTTGTGTTAACAAATGTAATAACAAAGTAATCAGGAAATTGTTGATAAATGAATATTATCCGAACCCAATTAAAAGAATATATATTTTAAAACAATTCGGAATCGATAAGATTAAGAATATATGAAAGGATTATATGTCATTTCCGGTGCCTCCTAAAGCCAAAGAGATTATATTCAAAATTTTGAACAAAATTTACCCAACAAAGGAATTTTTAAGATTGAAATTTGGTTTTGAAGCGAATAATTGTGCTTTTTGTGATGTGGACGTATAGAAAATTTTAATCATATGTTTTTTCACTGCAATGTCGTTCTGGAGTCAATTGAAGACTTGGCTGAAATCTAAAAATATTGATATGCCCTGACAGAAGAAACCATTTTGTTTGGTGTTTATCAAACAGATAAGAATTTAGAATTTTCTTTAAATGTGATATTGCCTATGGGGAAGTTTTTTTTAACCTTCATCAGTGTAGATTTTTTTTAAACCAAACCATGTTTGGCTCACTGGAGAAATGATTTCTGTAGCTTTGATAAAGCCTTAAATTTGTCAGATGGGAAGGCCCTTCATCTAACCCTTTTCATTTTCATGTTGATTTAGAAATCTTTCTTTCTCAAAAGAAAATGTATTGATTTTTGTTGTTTGTGGGGTTTTTTTTTTTTTTTTTTTTTTTTTTTTTTTTGCTTCTGTAAATTGTTGTTGATAATGCTGCTTGATAATGCTCAATCTATAATATTGTATTTGACGTTGATATTGGGTGCTTTGTTTTGTGTGGTTCAATAAAGAATAGCAGTAGATAATTTATGTTGTAAATTCTTACAATTATTTTTCCTACGTCAGTTATGTGATACATTATTATGTTTTTTTTTTTGTTTTGTTTTGTTTTGTTTTGTTTTTTAAGTCACGCAAGTGGGAAAACTTGGAAAAACAGTTTTGAACGCTGTCGCCTATATATGACGTCACAAACACGCGCTTACATTTGAAACGGCAGCACCAGATGCTGTTGATTTTCTTTCCGTGAACTGACATGAATACGATTTCTTTAAAACAAAAGTTTAAGTCTGTAAAACGTTGCTTTGTTATAAGAATATCTTCACGGAAAGACAGCGTCGGGATGCTAGACAAAGACGGTTAAGAGAAGCCATTTACTGCCAGGCAATGTAGAAAGTTTCCTTCCATTCCCTTTGTGAGTGGTGTTAATTTTGGGAAAAAAGAAACCATGCCTTCTCCAGTGCCTCCCACCCGGTTTCTCCCCAAAGATATTTATCCTTCCGTGGACATCGGGACTTGTAGCAGCCCCTTATCCAAACATTCATTTGGCTCCACTTTACAGGTCCCGACTCAGCGACTCCAAGGTAAAGTTACTAGCCGTCTGTGGTCCTCTGTAATCTACTGGAAAGAGCTGCACTGTGTCCAGCCTATTGGTTCCGGAGGCTTCGGTTCTGTCTACAAGGCAAAATATCTCGGGGAGACCGTCGCGTTGAAAAAAGTAAAGAAATGCACCAAAAACAAACTGGCTTCCCGTCAAAGTTTTTGGGCAGAGCTGAATGCTGCGCACCTTCGTCATCGGAACGTAGTGCGTGTAATTGCGGCTACTACTTGCATGCCGACGGATTTCGGCGACGAAAGCAGTATCGGAACGATCATGATGGAATACGTCGGCAAGAGGAATCTCCATCAGATTATTTACGGCTGTGTGGAGGAGCCGCTGGCACCGGACAGGTGGATCACATGCTCATTGGATATCGCTCACGGTTTACAGTTCCTTCACTCCCATATGATCATGCACCTGGACATAAAACCAGCCAATGTGTTAGTTTCCAGTGAAGATGAGTGCAAGATCGCAGACTTTGGCTGTTCTGTTCAACTGAATACAAAACGTGAGGCTTCAGACGTGGTTCCGTTGAGTCACGCTGGTGGGACGTACACGCACCGAGCACCGGAGTTGCTCAAGGGTGAAGAGATATCTGATAAATCAGACATTTTCTCCTTTGGGATTACCATGTGGCAGTTGATGACAAGAGAGCAGCCCTACCTGGGGGACAGGCAGCATGTGATCTACGCGGTAGTTGCACAGAACCTTCGACCAAAGGTTGAGGACCAAGCCATTTTCCAGTCAGAGCAAGGGAGAGACTGCAAGACTTTGTTGAGCAGATGTTGGGCTGCAGACAGCCAGTGTAGATTCAGTGCCCAAGAGCTCATAACGCAACTGGAAAATCTCCGTGCTAAATTGTAGTTTATATTATCAGAGGCAACTGTTGGCTGAAAAACATGTCCAGTTATTGTGAAGCCATTTTCTTTCTCACCTTTTATACCTATACCTCAATATAGTTTGTAAACATATGTACATTTTAGCCATTTTTCTTAATCTTTGAATGTTTTGTGAGTGTATTTGTTTGTAACATGAGGTTTTACTGACATACTTTAATTAAAATGGTTTCACATATTACTATTTTTCATTAAGCTCCGACTTTCATGCTTTTTTACTTAAAATTACATTTGAAAGACATTTTTAAAGTCAAAATAAAATTAAAAAATCAACTTGAATTCACCATAAAATGTTAACATCTGGATTACCAGGGAAAATTCTTCCAATCAAAAAAAAAAAAAAATCGTTTCTGTCCATTGGTTATTAAAGAGGTAGGCATTAAAAACCTGTTCTAAAAGGCTAATTTAGAGCTGCAACGATTAGCTCGAGTAATTCGATGCGAAAAAAGCTTAAGCAAATTTTGCTGCTTTTATTATTCGCTTAATTTGAGTGGCGTTGTAATGGTATATTTTGAAAGTGTTTGCATTTAGTTTTATTTATTTGGGTGGATACACTGCCCACACGTGGCAACAGTGAATATGACAACTCATTTAACATGGCTGAATCCAGCTGTTCCCTGTTAAGGCCAACATTGGGTAGATTTTTGTTTGCGGTAATGTTTTGTTTTTTGTTTTTTTGTTTTTTAATGCATTCGTAATTTAGTTTATAGGTATATTTAGCTGTTTTTTTGGGGAGGGGGGATGTGTTTGAACGATTTGTCAAGAGCATTGTAAAACAGCGCTAGTATTTTATTGCATTTAAGCTAGAGTTTTGCTATGCAAGTTAGCCAATTGTTTTTTTGTTTTTTTTTTTGTACTTAGATCCTTATTTTGTGTATCCCGTTTGAAGCAAAGCTCAGGTATTTTCATTTATTTTTAAATGAAAGTGCAATTCTGCATAGTTTGAAGAAGCACTCGGACAATTTTATTTTGTATAAGCATTTAAAGCTCTTTTGAAAGTCCAATCCTAGCAAGACTGTTTTACATCTCCTAAAATTTATTCTGCAATGCATTAAATGCTCCTTATCCGATTGCTCGATTATTCGAATTAACTAGTTGATGGATTATTCGACTACTAAAATGATCGATAGCTGCAGCCCTAATTTAATTCCTAGAAATCGTTTCTCAGCTTGGCTTGCTCTGGCTGCTACTGAGACCTCTTGAAGCATCTGTGTTCATGTCTCTGTGTGTGACGTTTATTGAGAATCTGATCAATAAGCATTATTAAAAACGGAATCATAATTGCTCGGTTATAAATTTCTTTGTGTCACTTACAATGAAAGAGTTAATAGATTTAGTAGTTTTAGACAATTTGTTGACTAATGCCAAAACAACATTCACCTTGTCCATATTTACATTCACAACTCATTCGTGAGATACTATAAGTAAGGGTTTATTTGTTGTAAAACAGCAGCATCTAGTGGACGATTGGGGGAGGACTTCAGTTGCCATTTTTTAAGGGGTCTTGTTGATTAAATAACGCAAGGGTGATAGTAAAGGAAGGCATCAGGGCCGTTCCTGACCAATTTGGTGCCCTAAGCAACATATTTGTTGCCCACCCACCACATATATTTAAACAAACTGAAAAAGCACGTTATTTCTTTGTAATTTATTATATAAAAAAGACAACCAACAAGTGCAGAAATTAAAAGAAAAATGCTCTAATTACTGTTCACAAGCAGTAATAAAAACACTTAAACAAATGCATTAGATAAATTACAATTGTTATTACAATATGATTAACACCCACCCACACAAACCTATATAAAGACACACAGAACACTTTAAAATGCAACTTTTTTTTTTCACCTTGACCTTTAACCTTACCTTGTCTTCACTGATGCAAAAGCATCTATTGCACTTTCATATGACAGTTGTTTTGGAAGGTGCACTTCTTTCCTGGACTTGGTGCTGATGTGGATAAGTTCGCTGTAAAAGATGGCCCAGGATGTGCAGAGGTAGAAGGAAAATACTTCAGAAGAGCATCTACAAAGAGAAGAAAGTGGAATGTTACATTATATTAGTCAAATAGCTGCTGATTGTGAAACCAGCATGACATAACCATAATAGCGCCTAAAATTCTTGCAGCCTACTGTACCTGTCTATTGGATCCGGCCACTATCTTTGATGAGCGTAGTTAAAAGAAAATCTTGAAGCACTGCAACTACACATGACTATCCAATAATAATGAATCAAATAATATATGATGGTGCATAAATAGACAAATAAATAAATAAATAGAATATGTTTTTACATGATTGCCATTTTAATCAATTAATGACACATTTAATAGCAAATGTTTGCATTTAAATCCGTGGCACTTTTAGTCCCCCATACCACAGAACTTTGAAATTATTAATTGCATATTTAATGGTGTATTTATTTAATTAACCTTGGCACTTTTAGGCAAGGCAAATTTATTTGAAAAGCACAATTTAACACAAGGTAAAAGTGGTTCACATCACATGAAAATAAGTAAGACAATTTTTTAGTCCCTCATGGACTTTGTCCAAATTTCTGAAAAAATTGGAGGGGCAGTAAAGTAAACTGAAACTAATCGACAGCTAGCTGAATACTGAAAATATTTCTAAAACAACAGCCTGGCTAATGATGCAGTATAATTTTGCTTTAGCATTAAGTTATATAAACTCTATGTAAATAACCGCTACCTTCCAGTTGCGCTAAGTCTACGTGCTTATGCTGTTGGAAAAAAAGCATCACAACAAACCTGTTTTTCTTCACGGTTATGCTCTCTTCTTTTTCTTCTGACCCGGAGGGCTTTTGTCTTTTAATAAAGTTGACTTGTCACCGTGTAACGTGCTCAATTGCGGAGGCTAAAAATAGCACCTTCAGGTAGCTCACTGGTGTGCTGGGTGGTGAGTGAGACTACGGTCTGTGGAGAAATTATTGCATCACAGGAAAAAGTGAAACGGGCAAAAGGCACACTAGAAAAATGATTTAATTATTATTTAAAGACATTATGAATGGTTTTGCTGTTCTTTTGTTTTATTGTTTTGTATGATTTTTTTGAATACTGCTATCATCAAATATTATTTGAATATTTTTCTTGATGCCCTTTTGGACTCTGCTGCGCCCTTAGGCAGTTGCCTAGCTCGGCTTATGGGCGGCACAAGTCTAGAAGGCATTAATGATGATTGGAGAAGGTTGTTGAATTCAAGTGTCAGCCATTTAGAATTTGGCAAGTGTTGTTGACATGGAAATAAAAGCTGGCATAGTCTCAATCGCACAGCACACATGTCCACAAATATGAGTTGTGAAGACTGCAAAATGAACAATGTTGGTTCTATTCTATTTTTTCCTCTGTATAATCAGTTTTACAGTTACATTTGTCAAGTGATTTTTTTCTTTTTCCCCAATCAAAAAATTTTGGCAAATGGACATGGGTGTGTAGACTTTTTATCCAGGCTGCATTCAATCTAGAATTGATTGGTGACCAGTCCATTGTTTGTCAATTATGTTCTCTTTGACTGGCTGGCATCCAGTCCTGTTTGTACCAATTGGCTTAGCTGTGACCTTACAAAGGAGTTAAAAATAAATGATTAAATATGGAGGGAGTGTGAGAGTAAGGCAAAGGAACTTGAACGAATAAAGTGTGGAGGCGACAAGAGAAACAGTGAAACCACCATCAATCTGTTCTTAGATCAATTTGTGGGATGATTTCCCTTAATCGATGCTGCTACTCATCAGCAAACTCAATACAATAGTTTTGCTATATTCATAAAGAAAAAGGTCATACGCAATCAAAAGCATACATCTTGGCCGTGCCCCCTGTGACATCGCACACATACGGATGACATCATCGTCTTGGCGACACCCTATCAAGGAGCTTGTGGTCTGATGTTTAAATCTGCTCTTTGCTATCAAGGAGCTTGTGGTCTGATGTTTAAATCTGCTCTTTGCAGTTGTATCTGACATTTTGCATTGCCACCTCCCGCACTCACTTTTGACTGCACCTGTCGATAGCCAAGAAGCAACAATAAGTCGATATGGTAAATCATACCTATAGCGGTGATTTTGTCGCTGCTTTGTTTGAGCGGCATTAAAATTGAACAGTTGGTCCAGTTAGTTACGTGTTTTAGGTGATACTGTGAATCATGTCATTTGTTGTGTTACATCATATTTATTATAAATCGTATTCCATTGGCATCATGGTATTTTATGACTACATTTGTAGCTGCACCTGGCCCAGCTGGTCTGCTCCATTGCCTCTCAGTTCCAAATACAGATTCTAAAGCACCAAAAATGGAAGAAAAGAGCCAAGGCCCTTGAGGAGCATGCCATGCCCACGATGGACGTCTTCTGGAATCAACAGCAACTCTTCAACAGCTTCGTAGCACCAAACAATTGCTTTACGGTCAGATTCTCTTCCTCCTTTCTTCTCACTGATTAATTGACGCACAGTTATTAGGTTTCGACTCCAATTATTGGAAGAGGTTCATTTATATTAGCCTCTTCTGTTTTAATATTACCAATGTTTTTGAACAGGGGTGTGTAGATTTATTTAAATATACTGCATTCAACCTGAAATCAACTCATGGCGTAGCTTAAGGGATTTATTTCTTGTCAGCTGGTATCTCTTTTTATTTAACAGAAGTCAATAAAGAATGACGATGACATGAGCAAAGAAGGCAGCGAGAGACAAAGGCGCGTTAAGATGGAGTGTGCAGCCAAAGATTTTAAAGAAAAGAAAGCAAAGGAGCGGGAAGAGAGGAAGAAAGAACGGAAGGAGTATGACCGGAGAGAAAAGGAGAAAAGGGAGCATGAGGAAAAGAAAGAAAGGAGAAAAAAGAGGGAGGAGTATGAAAACAGCCAAGAAGGGAGAGAAAGAGTGAGAGAAAGGAAGGAAGACGCAAGAGAGGAAACAAGAAAGCCAAGCAAAACAAGTGTGAAACGACAGCGTCAAATGACTGATCACTCGATTTCAATGACTTGAGCCACTGGTACTTTTTATTCATTTTATTCATCTCAAATAACTTCATTGTAAAACTAAAATACTCCTCTAAAATGAACAAAAAAACAATGTATCAAGCTTAATTTCTGAGAAATAAAAAACAAACTATAAGTTAGAAAACTTTGCATGTGTGCATTCGAAATGTTTTCATTTTGCCTGAATAGGTTATTAACTACAACCCTAGTAACGTAAAAAACTGCTTAAATTGTTTTTTTTAATTTTTTTTTTATTTCATTTGCTTACTTCCAGCAGGATTATCTTGTTTTGACACTATTTTCCTCTTCCATGTTCCAATATGAAGGTGAACTATTAAGTTAAATGACAGTGACACAGAGGAAGATACAAATAAAACACATTTATTGATCAAACGTCAGCAAAAAGAGCAAAAATAATAAATTAATTAAAACTCTGAAATAATATTTGCCAGTTGTAATACGATTGAGATAAAAATGATTCCAAGTTATTAAAATTGCAACACATTTGGGCCGGGATCATAAAATTGATGGCATCGTGTACTACATTTTGTCAACTATGTGGAAGGACATGTTGCATTTTGCTGTTTAAAAATGAACTCTTCCCTGTATCAAAAAATACTGCAGTTTCATCAAACAGTAGCTGCCAGTGCTCTATGAAAAAGACAGAGTTGGTACAACACATCTTCAACAATGTGCCGTATAGAACATTTTTGAGCAGCGATCACAATACTTTTTGATCACAATACTATAACCTACGGTATATTTTCATACAAAAATATACAGTCGATCATATTGCCAGGTTATATAATCTGAATGACGAAAGAAACTAGCAAAGCATCATTTTGACTACTGTAATTTTCGGACTATAAGCCACACATGACTATAAATCACACCCCACAAATTTGACAGGAAAACTGCATTTGTTCATGTATGAACAGCAACGGACGATAAGCCAGAGGGATAGTCACACCTAAAGACTACTGTTGTCGCAGCACTAGAATATTTTCAACTTGACATCTATACTAAAAAAATACTCAATACCCTTTTCGATAATACTGTCATGTGAAAAAAATTGATACCCTGTGTAAGCCTGTGTGTTTTCTAAGATATTTGGTCATATGGTATTATATTATCAAATTCAACAATCTTGAGAGATTCAAGTAAGAGAACTAAACAAAACTGAAAAAAATGTTTTATAACTTTCTCAAAAATGTAATTTTAAATAAATGCAATTTCAGTTGAGGAATAAATTGGACACCCCACTTTCAATCCCACTTAAAATGGCTAAATTCACACACAGGGGTATCACATCAGCTGCACATGATTAGAACATCATTACCCAGTGTTTTGAAGGAGGCTTGCCTTATTTAAACTTCACATTTAGTTTGGTGTGCCCCTGACTGTTGAAGTGAGAGAAAACACCATTGTGAGATCAAAGGAGTTGTCTGAGGCCTTCAGAAAGAAGATTGTAGACTCTTAGGAGTCTGGTAAGGGATTTCAAAAGATCTCAGAATAATATAAAATCCGCCATTCCACTGTCCGGTAAATAGTCTACGATTGGGGGACATTCAAAATAACTGCCAACATGCCCTGGTCTGGCCGTCCAAGCAAGTTCACCCCAAGAGCAGACCGCAAGATGCTAAAAGAAGTCTCCAAAAACCCTAAAATGTCATCATGGGACCTACAGCAGGCCTTTTTCTACTGTTGATGTGAAAGTGCATGACTCTACAATCAGAGATTTCACAAGTTTAACCTTCATGGGAGGTGTCAAATGAGGAAACCTTTGCTTTCCAAGAAGACCATGAAGGCAAGACTGAAGTTTGCCAGAGTGAATGTAGACAAAGACCAGGACTTCTGGTTTAATGTTCTTTGGACAGATTAATCTAAAATTGAATTATTTGGACACCAGAACAGAGGACATGTTTGGCGGAAACCCCATACAGCATTCCAGGAAAAGAACCTTAGACCATCTGCGAAGCATGGAGGTGAAAGTGTCATGGTTTGGGGATACTTTGCTTCAGCAGGACATTTGTCAGCTCACCATCATAGAATCCACTATGAAATCTATCGTGTATCAGAGGGTACTTGCGGACCATGTGAGATCATTTGTGAGAAATAAAGCTGAAGCTAAACTGGACTCTTCAACATGACAATGACCTAAAACATGCCAGTAAATCCACCAAGGACTGGTTGAAAAGGAAGAAATGGAGAGTCCTGGAATGGCGCAGTCAAAACCCAGATCTTAATCCCAATGAGATGCTGTGGGGTGACCTGAAACGATCTGTACAAGCAAGAAACCCCTCAAACATCTCTCAGCTAAAAGTATTCTGCGTTGAGTGGGGCAAACTTTCTTCAGACCGATGTCTATCACTGAAGTAATTTTAGCCAAAGGGGGTAACACTAGCTATTAGGGTGTCGTAACTTTTTCCTCAGAATATGCATTTTTGTTGATATATTTGGTTTAATGAGTAAAACAATGTTAATTTTTGTTGTTCACCTGCAATTAAATCACTTTCTTTTCCAGAGATAAAGAAAAACAAGATTAGACATTGTTCTGTGAACATTTCTTAAGAAGTGAATATCTAATGGGGTGTCCAATTTTTTTCACATAACTGTACATTTAAAAAAAAGTTTTTTTAGGAACTCTGTCAGTGCCATTGGACGATGGTAGACGTCAAGTCTTGTGGCTCATGAAAAATTAACTCTTTAAAAGAGTTTATGACAAGTAAATGTCCAATCCATTTGAACTGGGAGGGTGGCAGCGAATGAATGTTCATTTGTTTGCAACCTTCCGACTTCAAATGAATTGGACGTCAGGCACAGTCAACGGCAGCCTATGAGTTAACAAGGAAAATGCAAAAAATATCCTCCATTACCATCAAGAGTCGCGCAGAATCAAATTTACTCCATGACAACAAAATTCTCTTAACCTGTGATAGCCCAAAAACCAATAGATAACGAATCAAATTTCGTATCCTGATACATATCAGTATCAAGAAAATTCGATACTTTTGACAACCCTACTGAAGACCTTATCTGCTTGGAAAATCCACATGTAAGACGCACTGGACTAAAAGCCGCATGGTTCAAAGCGTTATACTTGTAGTCCAAAAATTACGGTAATTGGAAGCTGAACTCTGATATGCAATAATTGTCATACATGTAAATAAAATACAGAAAAACATTACCACCAATTTAAATAAGATTCAACCCTTCAAATCAGTGCATTTTTAGTCTTCATACCCGTGTCTAAACAATTGACTTTTTGGGAACCTAAACACAATCAAAAATTCAAAGTGTGTCTATATCCTTGTGAAAATGTGAAGGTCCCCAAGAAAAAAAAAACTCAATCCGCCTTGCCGAAACCCCCCCCCAGCAAAGTTAGAAAAACTTAGCCCCCTGACAACATTTACTAGCGAAAAAAAAGTATATTTGTCCGTTTGAGTTCAAATTACTTGAACCTTGATCTGAACATTTTGGCTTTAAAAAAGCAGCACAAAGCAAAGCCTTCCCTGTAAAAAATGGTACACAAAGTGCATAGAAAGTGGATGGATAATGTCACACCCCACAGTCATTGCTCCTGTCTAGGACTTTCCGTCGGAGGATGAGTACGGTGGACAAAGAGGCCACGCCGATGTGGAAGGCGATTTGCCAGGCGTTCCTCATCCCATGGAGGAAGAGGTTGCATATGATAATGGCGCTGAGCAGGCTAAGGGACTTGGCAGTCTTTAGCCGGGAGTGGAAGACGTACAGGTGACACTATGGAGATGGAGAATACATCAAGGAGAGCTTTAAGATGTGACATGTTGACGCGACTCAAGTGAATTTACCTGAAGCATGGAGCAGAGGAACGCCACGAGGAAAGCCACGACGTTCCACGCACCGTCATAGTCATCCTGTGAGTAGAGGAAAATCTCATTTAGTACTTTGTCCTATTATAAAACTCCACTCGAGTATTGGCTGATACCTGGAATGTATATTCTATTAGGTGCACGCCTCGGATGACGTTCAAGGAAGCACACATGATGTTGAGGACCAATGAAAGAATGCCCAGTGCTGTCACTGGCTCCAGTTTTATGTTCTGGCCTGGAAAATAAACGTAATATGACATAACATACAGTGGGGAGAACAAGTATTTGATACACTGCCAAAACCCATTGGCAGTGTATCAAATACTTGTTCTCCCCATTGTACAATAGTTCAGCAATACAATGTATTGTAGCATTGTGGTTACATACCAGAGGTAGCCGATTGCTCCACGTGGCCATTTGCAGAGCCATTAGTGAGCTCGACCTCCTCCAGGTTTAGGATCTGTGGTGGGCGGAGCCTCAGCTCCTCCTGGACCTCCGCCAAGGTGACCTCTAGAGCCGGGCCGCCCTTATGGTTGTACTGCTGCTTCAGCTTTTGAATTGTGCAGTCTGTGTGGCACATATAAATAATATAATTATTGTCAAAATAATTCAGTATTATTCAAGTACTAAAAAAAAACAATCATTTATTCCAAATAAATAGTATTGAAATGAATTTAAAAGAAAAAGTATGGGGATTCAAAACAAACAAGACTTTAATGAAAGAAGTATGCAAGGTATTCGATCAGCTTTGAATGAGGTCTTTCTGTGCAATAACAAATCACAGCAAACTTAACCCCAATTTCTCTCCCACACTTGCCAAATTCCAAAAATGGATAAGGTCTGTCTGCCAGCGACACAACGTTGTGATTGTAGCAGGCTGTGAATTCCCAACGCAGGTCTTCTAGGAAGCAGAAGGCCATCGTGATGGGAACGCTGCAGTGGCACACGCTCATGTAAGAGACGCCCTCTGAAGTCACCAAGCTGAACAGAAGACAAAAGGGGGATAAAAGTCAGGTGCAAATTACCACGTAGTCACTTGCTGAGAGAAGTGCACAGGGAAATTTTACTTCAATAAAAATGATAATGCAGTATGCTGTTTGGTGCACCTGAAAGTTTCCTGATAAAAACACCAAGCTAGAAGCGCATTTGTCCTTACTATATGTTAAGATCTTGGCCCTTGACAGCAGCTTTTTCTGGGATGAAGGCCAGCGTCTTGCTGATGGTCCGAAGCTGCTGTTTCCTTTCCTGCAGCTCTCGATTGTGCTCAAAGTCTGTGGAGGCGGACAGAGGGAGTCCATCCCTAACCCGCACTACAAAGGCAAACAGGATCAGTGACATGATCCATGAGTGACTCTTTGCCTGCATGGGTGGAAAAAGAAAAGAGAACACTGACCTCAGTGAAAAATTATTTACTCGCTTAAATAACCTTTATGAAACACATGAATGATAAATAACTCATTATAATTAATATAATGGACCCCCGTGTATTCAGTTTGGGACTATTTGATTTATTCAAAGATTTTTTTTTTTTTTCAGTTATTTTTAAATATTATTTGCAGTTTATACACACTTATGAAATCATTTCTAGAGTTTAAAAGTTGTAACGGTAACATTTATTTGCAAATTTTCACTATTCATTGTTTTTCATTGTATTTTAAATCTGCCTCCTCCAAAATTCAATAAAAATATGTAAAACCTAAGACGGCAAAAGTAAAATTAATTAAAAACATGGGAAAATCATCAGTAAGCACATGCTTCTACATCACATCGTAAAAATATATTACAAATAAAGTAAATTAAAAAGACGTAATTCAAATGGATAAGGAAAATAACACGAATGATTAAAAAAACAAATTAACAACTTTAGTAGCGTTATTAAAAGAAAATTAAATAGGAAAATATATTTCAGTCATTACATTGAGATTCAATTTGCGTTTTTTTTTTTTTTTTTAAATGATTACAAATCTTTTGATTTTTTTTTTTTAAAACGAACATAGGCTGTTCTCATTCTTAAGCATCGCATATTATTTTTATTCGATCCACACAATTATACAACCACAAGCAGAATTCATTTACTATCCAGCACATTAAAAAAGCTGGACTCAATACTTAGTAAATAGAATTTATCAAATTATTACTGCTTATACTGTATGCAAGTTCTTGCAGAAAGAGCAAAGTTGCACCTTACCTCCTGATAATAAAGGCTTTCATCCTGCACCTTGCCTGTTTCCTTATTTATTCGACAAGCTAACCAATTTAAACAAGCACAGCATATCAAGAATTAGACGTGTAACAATTTTTTTTTTCACAACTATTTCCTTAAAATGCAGATTTCTAGAATGATGTTATTAAAAGCTAACAAGCTATTTAGCTTAGCAGAAGCTAGCACAACAAATAAACTACGCAATACGGCGAAGCGAGAGGGACAAATCTCGACTAAAATGTGATTCGTTTCGCTTGGTCTGTCGGAAGTGAGCACATTTAGCTTCAGGTTGCTAACGAGTTAGCACAACCGCCCTCCTTTGGTGACAAGTTGATAATTCAGCTAGCTATTGTTACATAGGTTTGTGCACTACTGTTCATTCAAAATGTAGTATATACGAGTTATCAATTCAATTGCGGTTGTGTCGTGAAAAACACGAAAATAGATGCGAGGCTAGTTAGCATGCCATTGAGTCGCCTAGCTGTCGTGTTGTTTTTTATTGTCTATTAGCTTTAGCTCATCCGACAAGTCTTAAACGTCGTCGTAAGCGATTGAAATGTCGACAAGTTTTATTTCGTGGTTGTGGGTAATCAGGATATGATGAAAGGGCAAGACAAAGCGTCACACTCATTGATTTTGCGTGATAATGTACATTTGTAGCAAACATGAATGTTATGTTCATCCTCTAACATAGGCTGTCTTTTAGCTAACTAGAAAGAATGTTTGCGTGTGTAACTGGACGCAATGTAGACGAAGAAAACGTAGTCTTTTTGCTATTGATATATTGAACTGTTGTGAATCGCAGCATTGTGAAACGGTGTTGCCAACCTTTATTGAGCTAGTGTTGAAACTTTCCATAACCAAAGCACATCACCACTTATAGATGTCACTTAATTTCTGCAAAAATGAGCGTATCTCATTTTACTCGTAAATCTGTGCATGTTCATTAGAATGCAAAGCATTCTACACAGTTAATTTTTACCTTCTGCCATCTAGTGGAAGGGTATTTAATTGTTTTGACTGTCATTCTATATAATTGGCTTTCATGTGAGTAACGATACATCATCTAATGTTTTTTGTTGTTGGATTTTTTGACCTGCTGCCTGAAGTTAGATAATTATTTAAAGCACGCCTTATGATCGCCTCCAAGTGTACAGAAAATTGCATGCTGTGAGAACCCTGCCTCTCTCTTTGTGTCATCATTTTACCTCCTCCCATATGCTTTACTTCCTCCCTCGCGTTCGTCAGGAACATGTTTCAAGCTTATTGTCCACTTACAAATCCGAATGCATGCTAGTTTTATCCATTTATTTTTGTTCTTTTGCTGCTTTAGGTCACCAGAACTTTGGTCACAATGGGGGTGAAAGATCGCCCGCAGTGTTATTTTGATGTAGAGCTCAATCGGGAGCCAGGTAAGATCTTTTTCATAAATTTGTTTTCATGGATGATTTGATTTAGGTTATTACCATTATCCACTCGACAATGTTGACTTCTGGTTAGGAATTGTCCTGTAAATTCATCCTCTCAATATGAGCATTCATACATTTTCATAGTCATATGTGCGCTGGTGAAACATTTAAAATGTAATTTAAGACACACAATGCCTGGGTAAGTGACTATCACAACAGAATGCATAAAGACGCTTTCTTTTAAAGAAACTATTTTGGGGAATATACTGGGTTAATGTTTGTATGATCTCTTGACGAATTGATTATAACTAAGTTTACTATCCGTTTGAACGTACTAACAAGACCAGTTTTTTCACCTCCGACTAAGTTATTATTTTTTCCTGTGTGTGGGCGGGACAAAGCCTAAACCACATGCAACAGTGTCTTTCACATGTGATCATTGATTTTGTTTATAATTATGTTATGTGCTTTTTTTTCCCAAGTGCAATTAAATAGTGTGGTATGTGTCTTATAAAAGTTCTGCGCTCCACACGTTTGTTTTTTGTAATTCTGCAATTCATTCAATGGATGACAAATTTATTTTGCATGTAGTTGTTTTTATACATTTTTCCGCGTGTTTGTTGTTTAAACCAGTAATTTGGAAGTAGTGTTAGAGCACAAATAGGAATAAGGTAATTAATTAGGTAATGTAAGTACCTTCCATTTCATTAGCGAATAGTCATCTTAAAGCAACCACTACTGTCTTTTTAGAAACTGATTAATCCCCTCTTCCTTTTTATTTTTCAGTTGGGCGAATTGTTTTTCAACTTTTTTCAGACATTTGTCCCAGGACCAGCAAAAACTTTCTATGTTTGTGCACTGGTGAGTAAGATTAGCTTTTTTCTTTTTTTTTTTTTTTTACATTATGATTTACAATTACCACTTTTGACTTCGGAATTTTTCGCCTTTTGAGGCATGGCTCGGCCCCTATCCATAAGGAAACAGTGTAACAGGTGGGCTAGCAAAAGATAAGCAACCTAAGCACTGTCCTAAACAACCACCCTTCTGTGTTCTGCCCTTCATGCGCATCAAATGAAATAGCTGCTGGGTGGGAGTGTTGTCGTCTCAAATTCGGTCTATCCCCCTCAGGAAAAGTACTTGTAGTCATTCTGTTGTGTGAGGCTTTCTTCATTGTGTTCTTATTGACAACTGTCCGTATCTCCTGGCAGGTGAAAAGGGAGCCGGCAAAATAACAGGGAAAAAGCTGTGCTACAAAGGCTCCACATTTCACCGAGTTGTAAAGAACTTTATGATCCAGGGTGGCGACTTCACTGAAGGTGATATATCTTAGGCCAAAAGCTGATGAAGTATTCACTTTTTTTTTTTTTTTTTACTTACGTAAAAGTACAGATACTGGGGCAAAAAGTACAAGTATCAAATAAAAAATGTACTCAAAGTACCAAGGTACTTGCTGTAAAATTTACTTTACAAGTAAAAGGTAAACGTATTTTCTCCACAAGCAAAAATAAATGTCAGCTTTAAGAGAATGTGCATACAGTACTTTTGCACCCATGATATTACCATTTTCTTTTTCACTTTTTAAAACTGTGCGAAATGGAGAAAAAAACAAGCAACAAAATTGACTGCGCTGTAAACAGATGTTTAACAAGCTCAAAAAAACTCCAAAACTTAGTTAATGGCGGATTGCAAGCAACTATCAGGTGCATATCCCAACCAACTGTACAAGAGTGTGCAGCACCAATCTGAAGGTCCGCTGCTCTCACTGTTGTTTTTCCTTATTGGTCGATATCTTGGTCACATGCCTAATCTTGTGCTCGTATTGCTGCCTCTAATGCTCAGTTACAGTATACAGTGGTAACTCTACATATGAATTCAATTCATTCCAGGACCTTGTTTGTACGTCGAAATGGTTGTATGTTAAGCAGGAGTTTCCCTTAAGAATACATTATAATTCTATTAATTCATTCCACAGCCCGAAAACCTACGCTAAATTCTCAATAAGTATTGATGCTACTATTGCAAGTATCATTTACAAAGAGCAAAACAAATACATTATGAATAAAAATCGGAATGCTAATACAGTATAATAATAGCAATAATAATAGTAATACATGTATTAATGTAACAAACCTGGTTCTAATGTGGCGAATGTGATTGCGGTGTGTACCTGAACGCATTCGCGTGGCTGACTTGATAGTGAGCCTTTTTAGTTTCACTTTCCCTTTGTTAACCTGCTGCATGCGGGGGACACCAGGCACAAGTTGGTGGAGTAAATTATTAGAAACCTGACGAAGCTGGCGATTTCTTTGGCGATGTTACCACAATAATAATTGCCACCTTGTAAAGACTGGCGAGCGGAGGATGACCGTCATAGACCATCTACAGCTGTATTGTTGAGCGAGCCATATTGCGGATGCGTACCCCACGCTCATATTTTTTCTATCATATCTTCTTTCAATAGTAACGGTAAGTATCACATTTTTTCCTTTTTTTCCCCCACCACCTGCACTAACATTGTTGGAACACATTTTGGTTTCTCTCACAAGAAAATCTACTCTGCGTCCGTCTTGCAGGAAAACAAAGAAACTGCGCTGCTATCATAGATTGTCGTAGATCATGTTGTCGGATGTAGAAACAAATGGCGAGTCAGATTTTACGTCGGATGTCGAAAAGATCGTTTGTCGAAGCGATCGTATGTTGAGGTACCACTGTAGTTAAACAGGGCTTATCGATTGTGTCGGAGGCATGAAAATGAAACTATCAATTCACAATCAGAAAAAAACAACAAAAAATGTAACGTGTAACGCAGGCGACAATTTGAAAAGTGGTGGGGTAAAAAGTACAGATACAGTGGGGAGAACAAGTATTTGACAGACTGCCAATGGGCTTTCTCATTGGCAATGTATCAAATACTTGTTCTCCCCACTGTACGTGCTGTAAAAATGTATTGATGTAAAAGTACCACTTCGTATTCTACTTGAGTACAGATACACAAAAAAATGTACTGAAGTACAGCCACTGCCTTAGGCTACATTATATTTTGTCTTCACACTGGAGTTGACCTTGTAAAATAAAATACACACATCTCGAAATTCACATCAAAGTCTGAAACATGTCACTGTTCCACAGGGACCGGAAGAGGAGGAGAGTCCATATATGGTGGCTACTTTGAAGGTAACTAGCAATCAATCAACTGATCTAATCACCCAATCTGTTTTGTCTCTTAAATGTTGAATTTATTCTTGAACTACAGTATTTTAGTCATGAGGAATCAATGCATGCAAAAATTAGGTCATTCTGATGTACATGTCAGGATTACCTTTTTGAAATCCTGCAGTTTATTCGTGGGATATTCTATGTACACAACCGGTCAAAAGCAAGAAAATGTAACAGTCTGCAGTAAATCACAGTTCGAGGTGTAAGGGAACAAATACATTGAAGATTCTAAAATAAACAAATGAATCTTATTTTGGGGTAAACAACAGTGCAGCGCAACTATTACAGTTTGTTCAGAGCAGTAAGAACACTCCAATGCATTTTGATGTTGTTTTGGCTCAGCGTTTGTTTACTTAGTAGTACAAGTGAGTTCCACTTGTTGTTAACTATATGTTTTGGTGCTGAAAAAGATGGATATGTGGGAAAAATTCAGACACAAGGGATATGTCATTTATGTACTTTTGACCGATGGTGTACTTGAATTACCCTGCTGCCCTTAATGTCACCACCCCTTATGTACAGCTTTGTGTCTAGTCAGCCGTTAAGGGCTTTTTTTGGCCAGCATGGAGACTAGGCTTTTTTTTTTTTTTTTTTGGAACACTCAATCCTCTTGCCTAAAATTCTCCAACATTATTCTTTTATTTGTAGAGGGGTCTTTTGCAAAAATGAGAAGGTAAGTCCATGTACACATGCCCACACTGTCCCCTCCACCACCACCTCCTGCCCTCAAACTATATTTTGCACTTTGAGTGGTTCTGGCGAGGAGCTTTTACGTTCCCGCACAGCTGCCCGCTCCCAACGTCTCAGCCCGCTCACATCTCTTTTTATGTTACATTGTTAAAAGCTGCAGTTGCTCTTTACAAGGTTGCCACAACACACTCCTTTGAGTATCACAACACGGTGGCACTATTGGATTTAGTCATGCAATATTGATATTATTATCATTTAAATAGTATGTCGTAAAGTAAGGCTAATGCATTTAGAAACGTTTTTTCCCCACTTTGAAAAATAATTCCTCCTCTACAATTAATTATTTAGAAGCCGACTGTTTCCATTAGCAAAAAGAATTTAACACTCTCACTGATGTATTTATGTGAAACAATAGAAGATGGAGCTACTTTTATTTGTTGATTTTTTCTTTTATCCCAGACAATGGCTAGATGTGGTTTAAATACCTGTTAGCTGACATGTTTCAGCGAACACTTCCGCCTTCATCAGAGACTAGAAACACGTAAGCTAACAGGTATTTAAACCACCTATAACTATTGTCTGGGATAAAAGAAAAATTCAACTAATCCAGTGCTTCTCAATTATTGTCTGTTACCCCCCCCCCCCCCAGGAAGACATAAATGTTTTGTGCCCCCCCCAAACTCTGCTGCCACTGTAAATAGTATCATTTGTCTATAAAATTACTATATGTACACCTCTGCCTAACATTGTGTCATTTTTCTATTAAAGAAAATAAAGTAACATAGATGAACTTATAATAGTTTGTAACAGAAAAGACTAAAGCGCATCAATTTGCCAGAATTAAAAAGTTACATCCAAACTGTGAAAATACACTGAAGGTACATTTTTGACCATGTGATACTGAAAAATAAAACGTAATAACATCAATAAATAATAATTAATTCAAATTGATTAGCAACATTAACTCATGAGAACAACATGCCAAAAAATCTGGCCGAAAAAACAAAACTGAATAGAGGAAAGACGACAGTGTCATTGGAGAGAAGGACACTTTTTATTTTTGCTGATCGTAGTATCAACTCCTTTGCAATGTTTGCAATTGTGTGGGGTTATTTTGCACTGAGCATGCTAACAGTGCTCACTGGTTTACTGATGTAACACTGACAAAGCGGGACGATTGTTGGCAATATTCGGTACGTTTTCGCTGAAAAACAAATCAAGCGGCTTATCAATGAGATTGGGGTCTAATGTCTTTAAGTACGCCTTAATTGATTTGGCTTCCTGCTGTCCGCTACAATAATTATTATACACAGTAAACAGAGTGGTCTTTCCTCGTCTCCCACTGTATTAAAAACCAAAAGCCAACAGCCCAAAAACAGCGCATTCTCGGCAGCCGGAGGTGAGGGCGGTCGTCGTGATGATCCCAAGCCGAAAACGGCACTTCTCGGGCGGACACGTGAGAACCAGAGAAGACAATGGATCGCTGCCTGAGCCCGGCCGGAAAACAGCACAGAGCTCTTCATATCTCTTTGCTGTGTGCTCTTGCTTGGTTCAAAAATACTTTGCACACTCTGAAAATGAGAGCGTCACTGCCACCCACTGAGTGGATGTGCAAGTATACTTTATTCTAGTGTGGCAAAAAAAGTTTTTTCCTCGAGATCACATGCCCCACCCCTGGCACCGCTCAGGGGGGCACCCCACTATTTGAGAAGTACTGAACTAATCTATAAGTGTAGACAAATTTAACTTAATACAAGTACTTTTTTGTTTCCCCAAACAAGGGTTGGTGGGCTGACAGTTTTTTGACAGATGATACGGAGGCTATTGCTTTTTAGCAGTCCGTTGTATCTACCGTGGTTGGCTCAAGAGTCAAATAAGCATACTTCGCTGGAATGTGATCTACACATAACCCTCCCAACTCCTGTCTCCCTGTTTTTTCTGCTTCCGACAGATGAGAATCTAACTCTTAAACACGACCGGGCCTTCCTGCTGTCTATGGCCAATCGTGGGAAGGATACCAACGGTTCACAGTTCTTCATGTGAGTGTCATTTTTTGACCATTAAGCCTGAAATCTCAATTTTATAAGGCATTTAATAGTACTGTACATCTTTGTCATTGCTTCTGAATAAGTTCCACTTTTGTTGTCATGTCCCTTGATCTGCTTGGGCATTGACAACCACCCACTCCATTATGTGTAGTTTAGAAATGATAGTGCAGATAAACATCGATTCAAAACTTTTTTTACCCACACATGTGTTACATTTCTTCTCTTGCCGTTTTTTGTGTAAAATTTACAGAAACTCTAGCATCCTGCTCTTCCAAGGTAATGTGTCTCCAAGGCTGTGCTTCTCTCTTCTCTTTCTCTTTGTCTCATCTCTTGACTATTGCCATGCAGTAGTTTGTATTTACTGTACAAGCATTTTGCAGAGTGTTGACTTTGGATGTGAACATTAGTCACAACAAAGCTTGAGGTGACCGATTGCAGGGGAACCTACATAGGCAATTTTCAAATTTGGAGTCCATCTAAAATCCTCTGTTTACAAAATATAATTTGTGATTAGAAATCCACAGAATTTTATTTTAAAGATTTGATTGCAATTCAACAGCCTAAATTTACAATCAAATCTGTTTGAGCAAAACTCCTTTGTATTTTTTCCCGTTGTTAAATAACACACGATCGAATTTCTCTCTTGGTTTTTATTCTTGTTCTCTTTTTTTCTTTCCATTAACGGTCTTCGTCGTGTCGTTGATTGATGCGTCTGGCTTGGCTTTCGCACCAACAGCACAACCAAGATGGCACCTCATCTTGATGGGTATGTCGGTTGGGTTCTCCCGTTTTTGTGACTGACACATGAATTGTTTCAACCTTCCACCGTATTTAAGAGTCCATGTCGTCTTTGGCCTCGTCATCTCCGGGTTTGAGGTGATTAAGAAGATCGAGGGGCTAAAGACTGATTCGGCGAGCCGGCCATACGCCGATGTTCGGGTGGTGGACTGTGGGCAGTTGATCACCAAGTCTGCTAATGACAGTAAGTTAGAAACTGACTTGCAGTGGGGGATGTGCAAATGTTGTTGTTTCTAAATTATAGCAGTAGGCATTAAGTTAGTAAGAAAATGCATACAGAAATAATCCACAATTAGTTTTATATATTAAGTCATAATTCACCCCTTTCAACTCAACCATTCTTACTTCCACAATGGGCTATGATAGGATGTCTGTGTTCTTTTATTTCAGTTCTGGAAGGGAAAAATATAAGGGCATCCCATTCCACTGACTCTTCTGTCAACTCCACTGATTCATCATCTTCAAGTTCCTCTTCTGGGGAGTCTGAGAGCGACTCTGAGAAGTCCAGACACCGCAAGCGCAAGAGACACAGAAAGATTCAAAGGTCCAAAAAGCGAAGGAGACTGTCCAATGACGAGAAGAATGTTGACATTGAAACTTCGAAACAACGGTGATAACTCCTAGTTAATGGCTACAACCACATGAGAGGAATCATGGTTTGCTTGATTAGGTTTTGCATTTAAAAAAATGTTTTTGAAGGTCCTTTGAGTCTACCGAAAAAGAGATGGTAGACATGGAAGGAGAGAAGGACCACGGCGGGAAGAGGGAAAAACTTGTCGTCCGACCAGAGGAAATCCCACCTGTGCCCGAGAACCGCTTCCTGCTGCGACAGGACATGCCAGTCCAGAAGATAAAAGTGGAGATGTCAGTTTTCATTGGATTTAATTATTATTTCTAAGTTTCTTACCATGTACATTGTACAGTATATTTTGAAATGTCAAATTTGTTTCCATGTTTGACAGAGTTGAGAAAGATGAATCAGTACTTGAAGCTGAACAGAAGCCAGCGGTCTCTAAGTCGGGACGGAAGATCAGAGGCAGGGGAACAATTGTATGTTGATTCATGCGATTATCATTCTAACACTTCGTGCGCAATATATATTGTACTTGTGTTGTATCAGTGGTATGACCCTGCAGAATTGGGAAGGACAGTAATGTTTTTGTATGTTTTGCCCGATTGCTTAATTTACTTTTAAACCTTTAAGTCTGTATTAAAACATGTAGAGTATAAACACAACTAGGCATGTGCCGGTATGAGATTCTGACAGTATGATAACCTTAGGCAAATCTATCAAGGTATCACGATATTGCAATTAGAGCTGTAAAATGTGTTACTTTTGGGATAAAAAAAAAAACGTCCATTGAGCAGGATTTTTATTTTTTCTAAATATTAGCAAATTTCAACAAAAGTATAATGTTAAATTAAAATCAATTTTTAAAAATATATTCTAAATCAAAATAATTTTAAAAAATCTAAATTAAAATAAATGCAATACATTTGGTGAGTGTAAACCACAGCCACAGCTTAACATTATCAGAACAAAAAACTATTTTCCATAAAAGGCACATGTGTATGACTCTTGTCATGTTTACATTATACACTCAACACAGACAATTGCCAGAGAGAGAGAAAAAAAACACGTTCTACCACCGCTTAACACACTAAACACGCTGGAGTTAACTCTCATAGCTGGTGGAAAACATGGAAAATCATATTGGAGGTTTTGCCTCCTCAGTGGCGCCTCCAGAAATTTTTCATAGGGGTGGCCAGATGGGGCCACTTAAAATCTTGGGGTGGCCAAAACTAAAAGCCATAATTTCAGGTTTTCTTTATATTATTGCAGTAAAAAGGTCAGGGGAAAACTATCAGACTTAAGGACACGGCTACTGATATACTTTGGTGTATTGTGTAACATTTGATGTTACTAATGATTTAATGTGCATAGTCCATAATTGTCCAGTCAACATTTTGCGTTCCACAACAATTCTGTTTTATTGTGTTATGTATATATTAGGCATAAGGTGTACATTTAACTAAGGCTGTCAAACGATTAAAAATTTTAATCGAGTTAATCACAGCTTAAAAATTAATCATAATTAATGACAAATTCAAACCATCTCTAAAATATGCCATATTTTTCTGTAAATTATTGTTGGAATGGAATGATAAGACAAGACGGATACTGCATATACATTCAACATACTGTACATAAGTACTGTATTTGTTTATTATAATGATAAATCCACAAGATGGTATTAACATTATTAACATTCTTTCTGTGAAAGGGATCCACGGATAGAACGACTTGTAATTCTTAAAGGATAAATGTGAGTTTGTATATTGTGACTAAATATTGCCATCTAGTGTATTTGTTGAGCTTTCAGTAAATGATACTGTAGCGACTTAAATGTTCTGCCCAAATGCATGATGGGAAGTGGTGCAACCATGAATGTGTGTGGTGGCTGCAAATGCTATACCTTCTCTGCGTTGGGTACACTACAGGGTATTAAGAAAAAGATCAACTCCTGTCATTCTTCCTCACGTCGCTTCCCACAATATTTATAGTTGCTGTGGGAGAGATGACAAAGCTTTTACCAATTAAAAGCACGGCCCCAACGAATGCTTGTATCTACTCCACTCACTTGACACCACCTCTTATCTCTGTATATAAGTAAAACGGCGCCATTGTAGGCTGTTTGCGGCAATGCGTGAATGAGTCGTAGCGGAAATGCGTCAATTGCGATATTTTCACGTGATAAATTTTAAAAAATTAATTACCGCCCGTTAACGCGATAAATTTGACATTGAACAAAACAAAATAAATGCATTCATTTGGGATGAAATGCATAACTGATGCTACAATAATCTAACGATATACTGGCAAGCGGGGTGGCCAATGGGGTGGCCAACCAATTTATAGGGGTGGCCATGGCCACCCCCTGGTGGCGCCACTGTGCCTCCTCAGCATCCACCCTCCGCAAACATGTCTTACATGTCGGCGCACCTCCTCCAAGCCGCGGCCGTCAGTAACTTTTCTGTAGCAGAAGTAGTCTCATACCAGTGATTTCGTTTTCTTCGATGCGGGGAAAAAAGTTCAGTAGTTGCACCTCCTCCAGCCATCGTGTAGCACAGGTGACTCACTGACACTGAGCAATAACCAGTGAGGGGGAGGGTTTAGCCTTGCAGCTGCAAGCAGAGATTTAGGGATTTCGCCCTGCATTTATGGTACATTAAATAAAACTAATACGTTAAGGATGGTATGACGGAAAATTTTTGAGGTTTTGAAACCGTAACGTTCTCATACCACAGTATACCTTGAAACCGGTTATCGGCACATGCCTAGAAACAACACAAATTTTCTGTGTAAAGGCTTGCTGTGCATGTATCAAGATAATATAATTTGTCCACAGAGGTATCACACACCCACCAGGTCTAAATCCCGATCTGCATCGGTGGGAGAGCGTGGGAGCAGTGAAACTCCGCCCCACTGGAAAGAAGAAATGATGCGGATTAAAACATATCAGCCTTCGAGTGTTGAGAGATGGAGCAAAGGAGACCGGTACGATTCTATCATCTGCTTTTTTTTCCCTTCTTCTTTGTTCTTCATGTTTGTGACCTAATGCACATAAATGGCTTTTTCCTATGTAGATGGGAAAACAAAAGTGACTCACCGCGATCTCGATCCTCAGAGTATTCATCAGGCCGGAGCTCATTGAGGTCCAGCCCGCCACGGCCGCTTAAGAAAGAGAAGAAAAGAGCCAAACACAAGAAAAAGAACAAAAAACGTAGGCGCGGAAAAAAGAGAAGCCTAAAGAGCAAATCGCAAGAACATTGTGCATCTGAAGGGGAAAGATCACCCTCTTCAAGAACGTCCAATATTAGAACATCTCGTTCCTCATCAAGTCAACAGTACACGAGACGGCGGTCCTCTGTTTCCCGGTCATACTCCCGATCGCGATTATCTAGTCGATCCAGGTCTCGGCCAAGGTCTTATTCACGATCTAGGTCTTATTCACGATCCAGAAGCCTGTCCCGCTCTAGAAGTTACTCCCGGGATCCATCCAGATCCCGGTCCTATTCTCGCTCAAGGTCCAGACACAGGTCCAGGTCGTTTACACCAAACAAAAAAAGGAGTTTATCCAGATCTCCAAAGAAGCAGAAAGCCAGCAAGTCCAAAACGGATGCAACCCTACATGTATCTGGGAAGCATGCCGATAGTAAAGTCCCACCAGGATCCAGACTGCTGTCTGTCCCAACTACAGAAAACGTCCCCGTTATCCCACTCAGTGATAGCCCACCCCCCTCTCGCTGGAAGCCCGGTCAAAAGCCCTGGAAGCCCTCTTATATTCATACACAGAATAGTAAGGCCCCCATAACTTCAGTGAATATTTCTTCTGTGGGAGAATCAGTTTTGGGGAACTCTCAGAGTTCCATTGTGGAAAAATCTTTGCCAGGTGTCTCTGAAAAAGACAAAGTTGTCACACAGCGCTCACCCAACCCATCTACTAGAAGCAAGTCCTACAGCCGCTCAAGAAGCCGCAGTGTCAGCAAATCCGTCTCCGGATCTCGTCACAGCAGTGGCTCAGACTCTGTTCACTCAGAACACAAGAAAAAGAAATCCCTTGACAAAGAATGGAAAAAGTATTACCGTTCTCTGAAGAGGATCAAGAATATCGACAAGTATGTTTCAGTTGCCCTTGCTGAAAACGTCCTGTCAGAGAAGAAAGCAGGTGTAGAGCCAAGCCCTGATAAAGCTGTGCCAAAAGGAAGTAAAGAGCGATGTGGCTCTCAAGATGAAGAGACAGTTGATTATGCTTCATTGCAGGTGGATAGCTTTAATAACAAATCTGGGTGGGATAGTGATAGTGATAAAGTGAGCCAAAGCAACAGTGATTTCCTGTCAAAGCATCAGAAAAAATCTGGCATTATGCCTGATAAGAAGACCTCTGCCCTCACCGGTTGGAATTCTGATAGTGACCCTGAAAACATAACAACCAGAACACTGGTGCTATCAGAGAAAGAAGAAGGTGAGGCTAGTTCTGAATCCGAACAGGAGAACAAAAAAATGACCCTGAACGCTGTGGAAGCCGCAGTTCCTTCAACGTCTGGCCTCCCGCAAGCGAGTCTAAAGAAGTCCTTTGAGCCAGAAAAGCACAAGAGTAAGAGGAAGTCCAAACGGAAGCACAAGCACAAGAGTAGAGAGGGGAAAAGTGGGTCCCATCACACGAAGGACAAGAGCAAAAGATCCAAAAAGAAACGTCAGAAGCTAAAAGAGACTTTTCACTGGCAACCACCTTTGGAGTTCGGCGAGGAAGAGGAGGAGGAGGATTCAAAGAGAGACAAACGTAGCCCGACCGCTGCAGGCGTGAGGAGCGACAAAGACCAAAATGCACCCACTCTAAATAAGAATCCAAAGAGAGAGGAAAACGGGTCTCTGCTGAAATATAGAGAATATAGTAATAGAAATGCCAAACTTCCTGAGTGTCATCCTCAGCAGTCTAACAAAAATGGTACTAACACATTCAGTGTCAAAGAGGAGAACTCTACCGATGATATGGACATCTGTACTCCCGAACATGACACTGAAGCTACAGTAGAGGCGCACACGGTGAACCCACCTGAAAAACCCCTCAAAACTACCTCACATTTTCCGACCAAGGCGAGTAAAGATGCCCAAGCACAGCTGCAAGGTCTCGAACAAACCTCTCTTATCACCACAGATACGGAAAAACCAACCAGCACTGTGATCAATTTTAAATGGAGGCCTTTGAAAGGAATGTCTTCACTGCACAATGTGAACGCAGCGCAGGTCATGTCCAAAAACATGCACGCACAGCAGAGCCAGATGACCAATGCTCAGGGAGTGCGCATGGAAATTAAGAGCAAGAACAGGGTCCGACCCGGATCGCTTTTTGATGAGGTCAGGAAGACTGTGCGACTCAACCAGAGGCCCAGAAACGAGGACAGCTCTGGCGAAGAAAGTTCAGAATCAACAGGTGCAAACAGAGACGACTCCCGGAGGATGTCGCGCTCAGACACGCGGCGGTCTCGCTCGACTTCCAGTCAATGCTCTCAAGCTAGTGGCTGGTCACACTCCTACAGCCGGTCCAGGAGTCGATCGCGCAGCTCCAGCTACTCCTCCAGGTTAGAATAAAGGCTGTTGACACTAAAGTAACAGGCTCAAATAAGAAAGTGGTTTATCGTAGGGAAAATCCACAGTGTGTTTTGTGGAGGAAGTAAACAGCAAGGCATGCTTTCACTTTCAGGGGTCGTAGCAGGAGTCGACGGAGACATGAACGGTCACGAAGCAGCACATATAGAAGCTATAGGAGCCGCAGGTACCCTCTAATTTTGTCAGTTGTGATTCATGAATTTTCTTTTTTTGTATATCACGTGCTTTTTCTCTCACCTCCTGTCATGGCAGCCGCACATACAGTAGAAGTCACTCCAGAAGTCGCTCATATAATCATCGAAGGAGATCTAGGTGGGTTTTGTTTTTCCATCATAGGGGTGTGCCTTCTTAGGCACAGCACAATTCGATTTGATTCGATTACGATTCAGAGTGATACAAGTCGAATATTGAACGATGATCACGGTATTGACGATGATCAAGATTATTGATTGATTGTTTTTTTATTTCGAGCAATAACAAAAAACAGCATCAAGAATGAAAAAAAATAAAACAGTAATGATGATTATAACAGAAATAATAAAAATACATACATGTGTAGCTCGAAAAGGAGTGGGAAGAAGCCGAGCTTTTTTTGGGTCCCACCCCCATTTCACTCCCAAAATTCCATAGGAAAGCAGTTACTTCCCTACAATAACTGCACCAATCATAATGATTACATCAATAGTAATAATAATAGTTGAAGTAATCATAATAACACCTATACATTATATATATATATATATATATATAATATATCGGTAATAATACATATGAGTAACTATCACATGTGTACTCATTATTATACATAAAACATCATTCTATATATACCCAAGACATTTAGAGACTTCTTTCTGTAAATCGTGACCAGACCTGAATCTCTGGATACTCTGACACTGCTTATAATGTAATCCCGAACTCTTCCAGAGTTTTACCCCACATTTTCACAATTTTCAATGTATCATACATTATTAATTAATAAAGTAGCCAAACAAATTTGTCCATTATTTATTTAAAATATCCCACTGATTCAAGAGGAACAATGGAAACGTGCCCGTACAACAAAAAGCTGCCCTAAAGCTTTTTTTTACAAGAAAGTGCAAAAACATTAACCATTTTAAAGGCAGTACTTATTTCTCAACATACCTATACAACACACAGCTGAGCTTGAGATGCTCTTTTTCTCAAGAAGGTTTAAAAACAGCTGTTTCTACTCGAGATGTCGATCGATCAGGTCCGATCACGTCATTTTCAAAGTATCGGAATCAGCAAAAAAATATCGGCCATGCCTTTTTTTAATATACATAAATATGTTTTAATTAAATCGTTTTCTGATTGTATTGAACGTCACAGACATAATATGTTACACTCATCCAGAGTTTTTAGTTTAGGCTTAAGGTAGGGTTATCAAATTTATCCCGATAACGGCAGCAATTAATTTTTTAAAAAATGGGTCACGTTATAATATTTAATGCAATTAATGCATGCGCTGCATGACCCTCTCACCCATTGTCGACCTCAATCTGTAATGACACCGTTTTACCTTTATAGAGAAATAAAAGGCAGCGCTAAATGAGTAGAGTGAACTTTAGCAGCCTTTGAAGCCTTTTATTAATTGGCTAAAGCCCTGCAATCCCTCTCCCTATGATTAGAAATATCATAGGAAGCAATGTGGGGAAGCAAGGTGGCAATTGATCATTGTCTTAACACCTTATGTTATTTCCCAACGCAGAGAAGATATATCCATTGGTAGCACGACACACAGTCATGGTTGTACTTCCCATCATGCATTTGGGATGGCCACAGTATCATTTACTGAAAGCTCAACAAATACACTAGATCAGAGGTCACGGAACCGCGGACCTCGGTCCGGTTCCGGAGCCCCAAGCCGTCTGGACCGGATCTCAAGCTGTCCGGACTAATACACGTTGAAACAACAAAAAAACATTTTTTTCTGCGGGTTTGCAGAGCGGAGGGAGGCAACAAACAAAAACCTTAGCCGTTACGCGTGTGAGCCAGCCAATGGGAGTGAAACATTTGAAAGTTTTATTTAGAACAGCATGTCTCACACTCGCTTTTCAGACTCTGCGGAGTGACAGCCAAAAACTGAGCCGAATGAAGTTGGAGGGTGAGGCGAAAAGGTACGGCAAATGGCGTGCTCAAAACTACGCAAGATTGATGCAGAAAAGAGAATGTTTAAGGAGGAGTAGACCAACACTTTTTTGTTCATTTTACCTGGCGGCAGCACAAGACCGCTAAGCCCCATTGGCTACATCGGCGAAACGTCCTACAGTAGTCGAATTCCACACCCAAAGTACTACCGTGCGCGCTAAACTTGTTTTTGTTTTGTTCATACAGGCAGAACGTACTAAAAATGCCTTAAGAAAATACTTAAATGCAGTTATACCAAATAGGACAGTTTAAATACGCTACGTGACTAATGTGGTCAACTGCTTCAAAGCTAACACAAAAAACCACAATGGTTAAAAGTATGAGAGGGTAATACATGCAAAAAGTATTTTTGAGGCAATGAAAAGGTTCTAAAAAACTAAATAAAAACAAAAATAGTACTTGCCGCGTCTGACAGATGTGCGCATGCGTGCGGATGCTTGCGCGAGCGCGCTGAGCGTTGTGTAGACATTTCGCCGCGTAGTAAGGAATGGCCGAACAACGGTAGCGCTTGCTTGTAAAAAGCAGCAATTTGAAAAGGCACTAAGAGACGAAGCACGCAGCTTTTTCGCAGTTTCCCTGATGAACTCTGCCATCCGTTCTCAAAAAATAGCGGAATTAAGGGCTCACTATGATCGCTTTATTATCTATTACTAATTAATTATTATTAAATATTATTTAATACTAACTATAAATTAATTTTTTATATTTTATTTACATTTTTGAATGCTGTAATTATGAGCATGGCCACGTAAAGATACGTTTGTATTTTGGGGGGAAAAAAAGAAGCATTAAACATATTTCCGGACCCGAGATTGTTGTAATTTTTTAATTTCGGACCCAGAGGATTTTTAATTCATGACCCCTGCACTAGATGGTAATATTTAGTCATAATATACAAAGTCACAAGTCTTTCTATCCGTGGATCCCTCTCACAGAAAGAATGTTAATAATGTAAACGCCATCTTGAGGATTTATTGTCATAATAAATAAATACAGTACTTATGTACTGTATGTTGAATGTATATATTTGTCCGAGTTTTATTCATTTTTTCTTAATGCATTGCCAAAATGTATATGAGCGGGAAAAATTATCGGGAATGATTGGAATTGAATCCGGAGCAAAAAAAAAAGCAATCGGATCGGGAAATATCGGGATCGGCAGATACTCAAACTAAAACGATCGGGATTGGATCGGGGGTAAAAAAAAAAAACATGATCGGAACAACCCTAGTTTCTACAATACAATACAATATACACTGATGGAATAATTTCCACATTTTCTGGAAACAAAGTGTCTTTAGAAATAAGAGTTAACCAATATACATTGTTTTCACAGATTTCTGTACTATACACGTTTGTTGTGTTACCACTGTACTTAATCCTGGTTTTAAATGTTCTGCATCTGGAGTAACTTTTCACCACCAAACAACGCACAAATTACGCACAAATTGACATGGAAATACATGTTAGCGAAGTCGCTAATTAGCATAGCACTCGGCGCTAACTAGCAACAGCTAAAAAACAACAACAATAAAAGCTAAACATTACACGAGAGACGGAATTTAGCAAAACACTATGGACTTTTTCCAATTAACACAACTTGAATCTACTGCTGGACAACTGAAAGATAAGGATCAATGAACTATCTCTCTTCCCTTTTTGCGCTAAAAAATAACTTGCGCACAGAAGAGGACCCAAAGCGCGACCACAGGGTCCCTGCCTGTCTCATACACAAATTTATTTTCGAGTCCTTTGAACAGGAGTAAATCTCTCGCTCAGTAACTTCAGCTGCATCCATCTTAACCTTGTGCGTCTGCTAAAGGTGTCCGGGCGGCAGACGTGTCTTGAATTCGTTCCACTAATAGCGGCTGACATAAAGTTATTCGGGAAAGTCATCGTTTTGTAACATTTATGAATCGAAATCAAATCGTCACGTGTCAAATCTCAATGCATATAATAATCAATTTTTGGGGCACACCGCTATTTCATACGATTCTTTATTTATGACCAAGAGGTTTGCATGCAAATATTTACTGTAGTTTTGACTTCAGTTCTACATTGTACGGTGGTACTGTATGTGATAAGACTACAAAGCATTCTATCAATTTTGGGTTATTTTGCCACCATTTGAACAGGACTATCCTAAACTTAGTTGCCTTTTTTATCAAGATATCGACATGGGCTTTAAAAAAAATATCCTGAAATAAATGATTTGAAAAAATTGCAATTCATGGCTCGGTATTCATTGTAAAATACCTGCAGGTCTCCATCCTCTGACAGCTATTCCAGTCGGAGCCGCAGTGTGAGCCATAGGCGAGGGCGCCACAGAAGTGACAGCTACCGGAGTTCAGACCGAAGATCTCGGTAAGTCTCTCAAAAAGTGGCGAATGCTACTAACAAACAATGTTTTTAAGGAGATTATTTTTTGCAACCGTGTTTGTCTTAACAAATGTAAAGTATATGTCAACATTCCTAAGGAAATCAGCCTGCTTAATTAGCAGTGACCCAAAAATGTCTTTAACACTGCGCAGGTACTCTCACTCCTCCAGTCGCAGTTCATCCAGACGCCGGAGTCGCAGTCGGAGCAGCCGCTACAGCTGAGACAAGCCATCGTGCACAACCCACGCTGCTCTGTTACAGGCCAGTTGGTAAAAGCGCGAAGAAGGCTAATAATTGCTCAATACCAGTGCTTAGAAATGAATGTAATCCACCAAGAAGAATGTACTGTACATAAGGTTTCCTAAGCAAAAGGGTCATTCATGAACAATTTGTTTGGCAATCATACTAAGGGAAGTTCATGATGTAAATGTTTTAGTTGCCAATGACATTTTCACTTTCGAGTTCCAACTGTAATCCATTCAAATCCGAATACAAAATAATGTATACTTTTGTAATAACTTGGCTGAAAGTTATGGTTTGTCTTTTGATTCTGTAAGTGTAACAACTTTGCTGAAAGTGATGTCTTGTCTTGTGTTTCTGAACAATGCTGACGGTCAATAAATACAACAACTGCTTGTGAGTTCAAAAAGGGTTCAATGCTGGTCTCGAGTGGTTGAAGACAATATAAGATGAATTTATCCCTCGCACTCTAAAAATTTCTTTGGTAAGTTTAACTGAGAGGAAATGGAGCAGATGACCATTCTCATTGCCAGAGGTGGGTAGTAGCGCATTAAATTTACTCAGTTACATTTACTTGAGTAACTTTTTGTGAAAAATGTACTTCCAATGATAGTTTTACTAAGCCATACTTAAGTAGAATTGTGAAGATGAAACTCTACTCTTACTCCGCTACTTTGGGCCGCACTAGTTGTTCCATTTTTCTTCTTTATTCTACGTTTTTTTTTTTTTTTTCCCGCCACAGACGCCAACAGTTGGCGCTACCAGTTTAACCAATGACACGTCGCAACAATAATCACATGACTATTTTACCCAATAAGACTCAAGCTTGCTATTCTATGATCATGCCGGCCTGTTCAATCATGTGACGTCTTCAAAGCACCGTAAAAAATTAAGTATTTGACATAGAGCACCGCCGTCAAACTCTGGACGAATTTTAATCCCTCCCAGTTTTTATTTGTCACTGACTGACCATAGAAAACAGGAGCTGTGATACTTAGTTTTATAATAAGAAATATTTTTTTCTCTACTAGAAAGCACTCATGGTCTTTGGATGAAAATTGCTGAATTTCTGTCGCTTTTTTTTGTGTTTTTTTTCCGCCGGCATTCAATGTTTGTTTTGTTATATTTATTTATTTGGCTTAATGTGGTAATGTAATATGTTATATTGCAGTATAATAAAAGTTCATATTGATAACTGCGGAGAAAAAAAAAAACTTCAGTTACTAGCAGTTACAGTGTTACTTATTAGTCCTTACATATTTTTGTATGGCTACTTTTACACTTTTGGCTACTCTACCCACCTCTGCTCATAGCTATATACTGTGATTTGAAAGAATCAAATTCCATATAGGTCCAATTTGCTTTTTTTTTTTTTTTAAATCCTAATCCAGCTTGCTTGTCAGCGGCGACACGTTTACGCATAACATCTTTGAAGCCTCGTCACACTGTAACATTAAAACGATGTGTTAATGTCCATATTTCCATCATTTCTTGTCCTTTTTCAAAACCGAAAGCACCACGAAAAACTACATATCCCAGGACTCACTATTTTACACTGTTGGTCTACTGTATCAAGCCCGTCGGCAGGGGAGGGCAACCGGATATGTTGTCCCGGGACTCAGGACCATAGGGGCCCCTGAATGACCCCTGAATGGCCTGAATTTTTTTTTTTTACATTTTAATATATATTTTTTTTTAATTTAAATTTAAATTTAATTTAAATCATTGATTAAATATTGTGTTCTACTCGATATATACTTAAAAACTTCATATTTGAAATATTTAATCTTATTTTCCTTTTTTTTTTTTTTGCACAATGCCTCCCCTCACACACACACACACACCCTCTGTTTTAGCAGAGAATGGTTTGACCCCGCTCTGGCGCACTCAAAGCTACACTACGTACTCAGGCACGAAAATCTCTCACCTTTCGGCGAAATTCGCCGTTTTGAAGTCAAAAAGGGTTACCTACATGAATTGTGTAGATCCGAGGAGAAAATTTTTAAGGGGGTTCGGGAGATGTTTTTAATGTCGTATGCTCGGTATGCAAGCAGGGAAAGCGGCACAAAGCCAAAGAAAAAGCGCAGCAGAGTGGCCAAAACATTGACTTATTTCAACAAAACAGAGTAGGGTACACTGTTGTGTCCTGTCTCTTCAATGCCAACGTCGGCCGTGAATGAACACCTATAGCGCCGTCACCCAGTTGTAATTTTGGAAAACGACAAGAGACAACAAGCTAGCAGATCGTAAGTCCATCTAACTAACGACATGTTTTATTGAAGTTGCTAAGCCTGTTGCGATATGCAATGAGCCCATTTATCGCACGGTAAATAAAAATGAGGGTGGTAATTTTCATGGTTGCATTCTATCGCCGCGTGCGTGCATACATTTGTGCTTGCGTGTTGAAGGCATATGAGACTCCAGTTTCACAGTTGTTTATTGGTCATCAACACGCCGTAGAATTAAATACATACAAAATAAGGAAACACATCTATATTAAACACTGTAAACGTTAGCTTTGCTACATTGAGGCTAATGGGGGGGGAAACCCATAACGCGCTGTGTATTATAGCAAACGCCAATACGAATCCATATCACAGGGCAGGCCATAGGCGGAGTTTTACTTTTGGGGCAGGGGGAGCACAACATGTTGATGACCCCGAAACGCAGTGTCAGCAATAAAATTAACTTACAAGAATATTTATAATAATTTAAAATAATATAAAAAGTTGACAATGAGTGTTTTTGTTTCCCATCATTGTTGAAGGGAATTCTAAATCAGGCTGCTTAGGCAATACTTTTCGCCAGGATCGCCATCCATTGAATATGGTACGCCCGCCGATGTCGTCCCAATGTGGTTACCCCAGTCAAAAATTATATCCCCTGGGCAGAGCCATATGGAGGTACATTTGTGTCATTATTACTCAATCAAAAAAAAGATGCTTCAATTAAAAAAAAGTTGCTTCAATCAAAATACATATTTTCAACCAAAAAAAAGTGACAAAAATGTGTTTGAATGCAAAAATAAATGTGAAACTCAAAAAACTAAAAAAAAAAAAAAAAAAATTGCATTAGAAAGCTATTTTTCTTTGATTTGATTTATTTATTTATTTTTTTAATTGAAGTCAGTTTTTTAATTGAAGCAACTTTTTTGATTGAAGTAATGTTGATTTGTGTTTGGGCCATATTTTGGCTTGGACATTTTTCTCTCTATTAATTAAAAAATAAGTTGCTTAAAAAAAATTTAAAAAAAAAGATTTTCAAAAAGAAAAATTTCAATCATAGAAAAATACTTTTTGAATGCGAAAAAATATTTGCGATTGAAAAATTTGCATATGGACACTTAATTTTTCATTGAAAAAGTTTTCTTTGATTGAAGCAATCCTTTTTGTGTTTGGGCCATTTTATGATTAGGACATTTGTGTTTAAATCATTCAATCCCCAAAAAGTTATAACATATTTTCAATTAAAGAAAAAAAATCCTTTTGAAATATATTTTTTCCCCAGTATATATATATATATATATATACACATGATTTAAATTATATGCAAAGCAAATGACTGTCTAAGGTGCTCGAAAAATCATTTTGACCCATTATAAAAATGTTTTTTTGTTTTACAACTTATATATATATTAGGGCTGTCAAAATTGTCGCGTTAACGGGCATTGATTTTTTTTTTAAATTAATTACGTTAAAATATTTGACGCAATTAACGCAGATGCCCCGCTCAGAGAGATTTAAATGACAGTACAGTGAAACCCTCACTTGTTGTTTTATGGAGTTTTGCCGCCCTCTGCTGGCGCTTGGGTGCGACTGATTTTATAGGCTTCAGCACCCATGAGCATTTTGTAAGTAATTATTGACATCAACAATGGCGGGCTACTAGTTTATTTTTTGATTGAAAATTTTACAAATTTTATTAAACGAAAACATTAAGAGGGGTTTTAATATAACATTTCTATAACTTGTACAAACATTTTTCTTTTAAGAACTACCAAGTCTTTCTATCCATGGATCGCTTTAACAGAATGTTAATAATGTTAAGGCCATCTTGTTGATTTATTGTTATAATAAACAAATACAGTCCTTATGTACCGTATGTTGAATGTATATATCCATCTTGTGTCTTATCTTTCCATTCCAACAATAATTTACAGAAAAATATGGCATACTTTAGAGATGGTTTGAATTGCGATTAATTACAATTAATTACGATTAATTAATTTTTAAGCTGTGATTAACTCGATTAAAAATTTTAATCGTTTGACAGCCCTAATACATATATATATAATATATATATTATTATTATCTAAAGTATGCCATATTTTTCTGTTAATTATTGTTGGAATGGAAAGATAAGACACAAGACTGATATATACATACAACATACTGTACATAAGTGGTGTATTTGTTTATTATAACAATAAATCCACAAATGACAGTATTAACATTCTTTCTGTTTAAGTGATCCACGGATAGTAAGACTTGTAGTTCATAAAAGATAAATGTTATAGTTACAAGTTATAGTAATTTTATATTAAAACCCCTCTTCATATTTTGGTTTTAATAAAATTTGTACAATTTTCAATCAAAAGTAGAGTTAATATAATAATAAGAGGAATAAAAATAACAATAATAAGAAGTGAGTGACCAAACTCAGAGTAATGCCAGTTCACTTTGCATTGTTGTTTAGCTGTGTGAGAATAGGGCCTCATTACTACAGACTGAAGTGCTTTTCTTTTTGTGAACATTTTTTTTTTGAGAGATAGCAATATTAATTTTGTTGTGCTTTCACTAAATGATACTTCTGTTTGTTGTGAAGGAGTTGCAGAAGCTTATGCCAATAAACGGCGCCGCCCAAAGAACGCCTGTGTCCACTCGCCTTTATAAAACACATCTCTGTGCATATCTTACCCAAAATACAACAAGAGACACATAATTGCCACTAAAAGAAAGCAAACTTACCGAAATATGTGTGGAGCACAAAGCAACAGCATAAACGTCTCACAACTACTAATTCTCCCACTAATAGAAGGAATAACATTAGTATGGAACGGCGCTGCGCTGCCCCCAAGCGGCCGGTGGCATTCTTTTCACTCTTAATGTCCATAAACGGCGTCACTGAAATCTGTTTGAGGCAATGCGAGAGCGGCTCATTCAATGCATGCGTTATTTGCGTCAAATATTTTAACGTGATTAATTAAAAAATTTAATTAACGCCCGTTAAAGCGATAATTTTGACAGCCTAATATATATATATATATATATATATATATATATATATATATATATATATATATATATATTAATGTCCATAAACGGCGTCATTGAAATCTGTTTGAGGCAATGCGAGAGCGGCTCATTCAATGCATGCGTTATTTGCGTCAAATATTTTAACGTGATTAATTAAAAAATTTAATTAACGCCCGTTAAAGCGATAATTTTGACAGCCTAATATATATATATATATATATATGTATATATATATGTATATATATATATATATATATATATATATATATATATATATATATATATATATATGAAAGTCAATTACACGCAATGACACTTTTCGGCCACCAGGGGGGACCTGGGCCCCCCTGCCCCTCTTAAAGTCCGCTTATGGAATTGGTCAGTAAAGAAAACAACAGTTTACGCATGAAGGTCATGGTGTCCTGAAAAAAGGGAACCAACCAGGCCATTGTGAACATTTTATTCTTTGAAATATAAAGGCAACATCAAAAGTATGCAAATTCGGAAAAGTAGGCCCAGGTGTTCAAGGGTTAATGGAACGTGTTACTAAATTATTAATTGAAATTAATTGTGAAATTCAGCTATCACCACTTGGTGACACGTTGACGTTTGTACTTTTTTTTTTAATGGGCTGAACTTAGTGACCCCTGACGTCATAACCGCGCACATTAAAAGGGGAAGCGTTTAGAGGGCGTTTTGCATCACAGAGTAAATACGAGCATTTGTTTGATAAACTTCCAAGTAAAAGAGTAAATAATAGCGCGTGTTGTCTCCTGTGCACGTACGGGCGCGCTTCCGCGTCTCACCACAACACCCGGCGCTTTCAAAACAGCGCCGTGTCCCTTTAAAAGACCAAAAAAAGAAAAGCGCCCATATGATCCCCGAGCTCCAATCAAAAAACCAATTCATCCTGCAAAAAAAAAAAAAGAAAAGCCAAGCAGCCTCGGTAATTTTGTGTTCTGTCTGTCTGCCTCGCTTGCTACAGGGAGCACGGAGGAGGCAAAGGGAAGAAAGAACCGGACCAAAATGTGACACATCCACGTTTTATTTAGGGGGGTTCATGGCGGTGTTGAAACTGGCGCAAAAGGAGTTATTGCCGGACTCCTTGGAGCCTCTGGCCGCTGCTGGATCAAAATGGTAGGCAACACACACATCAGCGTCACATTTTGTTTATTTTTCTTTTTTGGAGGTTGGGACGGAAAGGTGGGCTTTTGAGCATAGGGTTTGGTCATTTTGTCGTTTTTAGGATGTATTTGCGTTAAAGTTTGTTGGAGAAGTTAAAGGAATACAATGGTTGAAATTACAAAAAAAAAAAAAAAAGTCCAAATGTTTTTGCCAGTCTGAAAGCTGAAGTCTAGTTCCACGACAGTGCATGACTTCTCTCCCAGATGATTCTCTCAACTGCACGGTGTTAAGTCTCCGGGGTCATTTGGGGATGCCTCATTAGGAAAGCATGTGGTAGAGTTGGATGCAGCAGTGGTGGTGGAGTAATCCTTGCCAGTGAGTTCACATCTGGAGGCTTGGGTTAATATCTGGGTCAGGTCACTGGGGGTGAGCCCCAGTGCGTTGTTTCACTGCCTTATAAATATATTTTCCCCATTGATAAACTAGTCTACCTGTGTAACAATTGCTCTAATCAGCTAACCAGTATTTGTACTAGTTCCACACTAGGTATGTGCCAGTTTGATATTCTGACGGTATGATAACATTAGGCCAAAACATCACGGTTTCACGGTATCACGTAGAGGCGTACGAAATTTCCGATTTTTAGATTATTCGCAATTCGGCCGTGAAAGATTTGAGAACGGTTCACAAACATCCAAATTCCGATTATTGAATTATGCCAGGTAAAGCAGAACTAAAACACAGTCGGCGCGGTCTTCGGGACGCAATGAAGAACGGACTGAGAGTAAATGTCATGTACAACTAACTCCTGCCACGAGATAAAAAAAACAATAATACCTGACTGCGGCCGACAGCTGCTTCAAACAACGCCCAGTTGCTAGTTGCTAAAAACATACGGACACATACGGGTATAATAGATATCACATATATGTAGAACTAAATGCAAAATGACAGACGACGACGGTGTTAAAACATATAAAGAGAACTAGATGTGAAATGACAGACTTGCCTTTTAGTAGTTGCCGCGTTGTAAACAGCCGCCATCTTAAAGCAGTAGACTTCTCTAGAAGGCTCTGTTGCAGCGAACCTAAATAGCGATTTATCTAAAATACTCCTAAATCGGCAAAATCTTGACTTGAATCTATCTTTAAATGAAGAAACCGTTTTAAAACACCGACATGTCGAAAGTAGACAGAAGTTAGATAACGGAATAACGATAGCAATTTTAACAACTTTAACGGTTGATTCACATCATTCAACCAACTGAATGTAGTTTAAAGCTGCTGATACAGAATGGGGACTTGAGTATTTTATTTACTGTTTCTAACTGTTAACTTGACAATGAAATATTACTTTGGTTTAGCCTGAGAGGATTTTTGAAATTTTATGGAACTAATGTACAACACATTAAAGTCAAGGGGGGGGGGGGGTAATAAAATCAATAATCAATTTATAATCGAATCGGAGCCTCTGAATCGGAATCGAATCGTTAGGTGCCCAAAGATTCACACCTCTAGACTATCACAGTATAGCAATTACAGCTCTAAAATGTGGTACTGTATTTGACATATTAGGGTTTTAAAACATAAAAACAAAAAAAACTTTTATCCATTGAACAGAATTTTAATTTTATTAAAACATACCGTATTGGCCCGAATATAAGACGGCCCTGATTATAAGACGACCCCTCTTTTTCAAGACTCAAGTTTGAAAAAAGACTTTTTAAACACCAAATTAATTTTATACAAAAAATAATTACAGTACATCTGAAACAAATGATTATAACAATATATTTGAGAGGAAAACCATGTTATTTTGCCTCATTCAAATCTGAACATTTAAATATGTAAATTAAAGTGCAATCGCATTCGTAAATGAATGGCTTCTGGTTTTTTATAATGTAAATAAACCAATCTATTGTGATAAAACAACAAAATTGCAATAACTGCATTAACCATCAAAGTGTTTCTTTCTTACCGCTTTCTTCTTCTTCGTGCTACCGCATTTTTTTTTATTCTTTGTGTCAGGGGTTCGCTTTGGCCTGGGGAGTCAAGTTTAGCATTCGCTTCAATGATATCTGGCGCCATCTAGCGTCGTGAATGGGTATAATGTCTAGACCCCGAGTATAAGATAACCCCCACTTTTTCAGTCTTATTTCAATGCAAAAAACGCAGTCTTATATTCGGGCCAATACGGGATTAGCAAATTGGAACATAAATAACCTATAATGTTGAAATAAAAAAAATATATATATATTCAAAGTAAAATTAAAATAAATGCAGTCCTGTTAGCCTGGAACTCCAGACTCACTGCTGTTCCAGCTATAGAGTCTGGGACCCAGCTCTTTATTGGCCTCTCGAGCCCGAACGAAATCGTCCGTGCAATCAGATTCGTTTATTTGCATGACGTGCTCTTAACGAGCAACGTTACTCTTTCGTGTCGGAAGTTGTCTCCACAACAACACAGATGGCGAACGGGAGAGCCGAGAATATGTTCCTATCTGCGGTAAATTTGCTTTGAACTCATTCACTCCCAGCCATTTTCACCGGAGCAACCCCCTTCGCTCCCGGCCGTTTTACTGGATTTTGACTGATTTTGCAAGGCCCACAGAAAATTCTGTTCTATTGCGATATAAACATGGAACCCACCAAAAGAAAGATTAGACTCTCTTCTTTCAGCAGGAAAAAAGTAAGTTCATATCTTTTTCCATTCTTTAGATATCAGCATTAGAAAATAGCATAGTTTGAGCAATTTTCCAATTTCTGACAGAGAAATTGAGCTTTTTGTAAAAGCATACATTTCAAACATTGACTTTAACACAGCTATTTTTTGCTTTTGTGACATCTGAATGTTTTCCTTCTACAAAATAACATAAACAACAAGACAAATAGAGCTTTTGATAGCAAAGTAACAATTTATTTACACATAACTAAACTTTTGAACTGAGAGATGACGCTTTTGTGGCAGCAGCTGTATCGGCAGACAGAGTAAATTTTTCCCTCATCACCTGTCTCATCAAGATAATTTTTTTAATCTTTCTTTTGTAGTGACCACTACCTCATATCAGTATTTACCGAGGGAACTTGTGTGGGGCGTGTGCCTTGTGTTTACATCGTTCTCCACATATTTCTCACGCTTCTTACTTCTTCCAACTTCCGTTTCCTGGCTATTTCTCTTCATTCATTTCCTTTCATGGTCTGATATGAGTTCTTACCAAATGCAATACTGCCCTCCAGTGGCCAGTTTTATTGCTTTAAAATGGATTTTAAGCGTTGTGCTTTTGAGCGAACTTGCATCGGAACCTAGAGACGTCTCTTGTGAAAAAAAAACGTAAAAGACATATAAATACGTTTTTTGGACACTGAAACAATTAAAAATAGAACGTATTTATACTTTTTTGGGAGCAAATGAGTTAATTGACCAAAAGCACATTGAGTTGCTAAAACAAACAGTCTCTCGCGCTAGCCATGATTAATAAACTTCTCCGCTCTCCTCGTATGTTTACGTCCTCGCGCTCGAGTTTCTTGTCGCTTTACCAACGTCACGTCCGCTTGTCGCTGATTGGTCCACTCTGCTGTCTGTTTACTGTGGCTTGCTCTGCCCTGGGAATTTGATCCGCCAAACAGTCGCCAGACTCTATAGCTGGAACAGTGGTGAGACTGGAGTTCCAGGCTACAGTCCTGTAGGTAAGCCTAAACCCACAGCCACAGCTCAATGTTATTACAATCAGAACAAAAATAATTGAATTATTTTCCATAAAAACCACGTGCATACAGTATGACTCGTATCATGTTTACATTATACACACTATCTCAACACAGACTGTTGCCTGAGAGAAAAAATCGCCACGTTTTACCACTGCTGGACACACTAAACACCCCAGAGTTAACTCGCGTAGCTGGTGGGAAACCGCCATGATAGTGTTTACTAACCTTCAATTTTTTATAAATGCAAAATCATATTGAAGGTATTGCCTCCTCGGCTGCCACCCTCAACAAACATGTATTACATGACGGCCTTCCTCCTCTAAGCTGCGGCCGTCTGTAACTTTTCTTTAGCCGAAGTATTCCCATACCAGCGATTTTGTTTTCTTCGATGGGGGAAAAGTTAATGAGCTTTACCTCCTCCAGCAATCGTGTAGCACAGCTGACTCACTGACACTGAGCAACAACCAGAGGGGGAGAGTTGAGCCTTACAGCTGCAAGTGAGGGATTTCTCTATGCATTTTTGGGACATAAAATATAGCTAATACCTTAGGGACAGTTTGACGGAAAATGTTTGCGGTTTTGAAACCTTGATGTTTTCATACCATGGTTGGTATACCTTGAAACTGGTAATCGGCACATGTCTATTCCACACCAGTATCCACGTGGATCCAAACAGTGGCTCTACCCAGTCCCTCCGCTGGCAGCGATCGAGTTATCCTGATTAGGGGAGCAATTTAGGGAGAACCTACTTCGACAGATCTTGTGGCGAGGTTGTGCAAAATGTCCACAAATTGGATCATTGATAGCACGGTTCTGCTGATTTGGACTCCTGAATTTCTGTTCCATGAACTTCGACACGCATCAGCAGTGTGCTTGGAATTGGGTAAGCCTTTGAGTTTACTTGAGGGAACAGGCCAGATTGTCAATGATCTGACTCTGGAGCTCAACTGCAAGCTGGTTGCGATTTTTGAACTTATTTAAAAGGATGCTAACTATTGTTGAATTATAGAAGAATTTTGGCAGCCTGGACTGGCTTGGCTGGCAAAGAAAGGCACATTAAATTCAGTTTAATTGGATGAACACTGGTGACCAGACAGAGTTGAAGCAGAGGAAAACTACCAGCGCTGCTAACCCAAACAACGTAAATCAGCTGGCCCTGGAAAAGGCAACTGGTTCTGTCTACTTATCATTTATGTGTTTGTTTTATCCTTTCTGCTTGGCATGTTTTACCTAGAATCACATTGCTTTGAAATAATGAGTATTGACAATAATAGACTATTCTATTCTACAATTGACAATGATAGATGTCCAATTAATCTAAACTGGGAGGACTGGCTGTGAATTCTCACATTTTAGTACCATGGGATCATTTGCTGTCAGCCTCTACAGGTCAAAATGGATCGGACGTCTACCACAGTCAGTGGCAGCCAATAACTTAAGGGATTGTCTAATAAAGGGTTCGAGCTTTCAGATGCTAAAATGCTGTAGGTATATACAAAGTAGTGCTGCAACGATTAATCGTTTAACTTGATTAATTCGATTAGAAAAAGCTCCGGATCAAATTTTGCCTCTTCGCGTATTCGTTTAATTAGAGTGTGCTGTAGTGGTTTGTTATAAAAATGTTTGCATTTAGTTTTATTGATTTGGGTGGATACATTGCCTTCTAGTGGTAACAGTGAACATGATATAACTCATTGAACATGGCTGAATCCAGCTGCTCCCTGTTAAGACCAAGATAAGGTAAATGTTCGTTTTTTTATTTTATTTTTTTATGCATTTGTAGTTTACCGTAGGGTTGTTCCGATCATGTTTTTTTGCTCCCGATCCGATCCCGATCGTTTTACTTTGAGTATCTGCCAATCCCGATATTTCCCGATCCGATTGCTTTTTTTTGCTCCCGATTCAATTCCAATCATTCCCGATAATTTTTCCCGATCATATACATTTTGGCAATGCATTAAGAAAAAAAATTAATAAAACTCGGACGAATATATACATTCAACATACAGTACATAAGTACTGTATTTGTTTATTATGACAATAAATCCTCAAGATGGCATTTACATTATTAACATTCTTTCTGTGAGAGGGATCCACGGATAGAAAGACTTGTGACTTTGTATATTGTGACTAAATATTGCCATCTAGTGTATTTGTTGAGCTTTCAGTAAATGATACTGTAGCCATGCCCAAATGCATGCTGGGTGGATGTAACACGCCTTTAGCAGCCATGACTGTGCGTAGTGCTACCAATTGATATATCTTCTCTGCGTTGGGAAATAACACAGGGTGTTAAGAAAAAGATTGCTCAACTTGAAAGATCAACTTGCTTCCCCACATTGCTTCCCACGATATTTCTAATCGTAGGGAGAGGGATTGTAAGGCTTTAACCAATTAAAAAAAGGCTCCTAAGGCTTCCAAAATTTACTCTACTCATTTTACGCTGCCTTTTAGCTCTCTATATAGGTAAAACGGCGCCATTACAGATTGTGCGCGACAGTGCATGAGTGGGTCGTGCAGCACATGCATTAATTGCATTAAATATTTTATCGTGACACATTTTTTAAAAAATTAATTACCGCAGTTATCGGGATAAATTTGATAACCCTATCTTAAGCCTAAACTAAAGACTCTGGATGAGTGTAACATATTATGTCTGTAACGTTAAATACAATTAGAAAACGATTTAAAAAAAAAAATATATATATATATATATATATATATATATATATATATATATATATATATATATATATATATATATATATATATATATATATATTAAAAAAGGCATGTCCGATATTTTTATGCCGATTCCGATACTTTGAAAATGACGTGATCGGACCCGATATCGGGACATCTCTAGTTTACCGTATTGGCCCGAATATAAGACGGCCCTGATTGTAAGACGACCCCCCTCTTTTTCAAGACTTGAACACCAAATTAATTTTTATACAGAAAATAATTATAGTACATCTGAAACAAATGATTATAACAATATATTTGAGGGGAAAAGTATGTTATTTTGCTTCATTCAAATCTTAATATCTGAACATTTAAATGTGTAAACTAAAATGCAATCACATTCCTAAATGAATGGCTTCTGGTTTTTGAAATGTAAATAAACAAATCTATTGTGATAAAACAAAATTGCAATAACTGCATTAACCAAGTGAAGTCTAAATGTAACTGTAGTCTTGAAACAAATCTGAATAAGGAAAAACATTGCAATAAAATAATGCAAACTGGTTAAACTTGAGAGTAGCTGAGATCTGTCATGACAGAGCATCGCTTCAATGATATCTGGCGCCATCTAGCGTCGTGAATGGGTATAATGTCTAGACCGCGAATATAAGACGACCCCCACTTTTTCAGTCTTATTTCAATGCAAAAAAAAAACGTCTTATATTCGGGCCAATACGGTAGTTACCGTTTATCATGGGAATATACTAGTATATGGGTCTAAATGATTTGTTATGAGCATTGTAAAAAAAAAAAGAAAAAAAAAAAAAAAACGACAACAACTGTGTTTATAGCATTTAAGCTAGCGGACTTTGGCTGTGCAAGTTAGCCAATTGTTCTTTCGTTGTACTTTGATCCTCATTTCGTTTTATTTATATATATATATATATATATATATATATATATATATATATATATATATATATATATTATACCGTTTGAGGCAAAGATAATGTCTTTTTATATTATCATCATAATTTGAAGAAACACTCGGGGAATTTTACATTTTATTTACATTTAATGCTCTTCTGAAAGTGCCATCTTTGCAAGCATTTATTTTATATCTCTTAAAATTGATTCTGCAACACATTAAATGTTCCTAATTCGATTACTTGATGATTGGAACTAACTAGTTGATAGATTAATCAACTACTAAAATAATGCATAGCTGCAACCCTAACGCAAAGCCTTATGTGTTAATGTTCCACTGCGACAGGAAGTTACCACAAATAGAGTTAAAAGCCTGTGTGATGTAAATAAGAAAAAAGCATTTTGGCAGACCCATGATATAATGAGATAGATATGAAAGTCTAGATCGCCACCAAGGTAAACAAAATCGACCATGGGGAGCCACCATTTTGTAAGTTGTGACCATTTGGGGCTTTAATTTGGAATTGGGCATTTTATACCAGGAATGTTCATGGGCATCACACTTGCCATTCTGTCCATTTCCAGCTTTTAATTTTTTAATTTTTTTATTTTTTAAAAAGATCCCAGTCGGTGTCTAGACTCAGCCAGGACCAACATGGACATCTCAAACGGTAGGGCTTCTAATCATTTGGTGCTACTGTAATGTAGTGCGTGAGTTACCAATTTTTTTTTTGTCATTTTGTTCCCACCAAATATAAAAGAAAAACTGTCATCAAAGGGCCTTAGCTAGATAGCCACCTTATATCGATGGGAAGGTAAGCAATTCCAAACATTCGTATGTGGCATCAATCATCAAACAATCCATTTCCCAAATGTCCAAGAAGTTGTGACTACCATGATATTAACCCGATAGTTGACCTCCACTAGCTAAATAGTTTTAATACTTGCAGTTTCCAAGTTGTGTTTCCTAAGGCCTCGTCATCCACAAAGCATTGTCAGCTCCTTTCTCTAGCCTAACAGGGTGATGTGAGTTTTTATGTAACCGCCTATTCACGGCATTCTTACCCGCCCTCGACTTCTGTAGGCTTTCGTTATCTCCTGGTGCCAAGCAAGGGTAACTGTCTGCTTTGTGAAAAGTGCAGCCATTCCATAGCCGGGCAACAGACATTGCTCGGCAGTCGGGAGTCCACTCGCTGTGGAAACCGTGCTGCTAATTTATTCCCCTGAGATTAAGAACAGTGAACAATGTGGCAGACAGCAGATTCCAAGCCATTTCAAATGGCACCACTTTGTTTGGAACCTTTTTATGACACTACAAATACTTTACATTTGGTTACAACTAGGGTTGTTCCGATCATGTTTTTTTGCTCCCGATCTGATCCCGATCGTTTTAGTTTGAGTATCTGCCGATCCCGATATTTCCCGATTCGATTGCTTTTTTTTGCTCCCGATTCAATTCCAATCATTCCCGATAATTTTTCCCGATCATATTCATTTTGGCAATGCATTAAGAAAAAAATGAATAAAACTCGGACGAATATATACATTCAACATACAGTACATAAGTACTGTATTTGTTTATTATGACAATAAATCCTCAAGATGGCATTTACATTATTAACATTCTTTCTGTGAGAGGGATCCATGGATAGAAAGACTTGTGACTTTGTATATTGTGACGAAATATTGCCATCTAGTGTATTTGTTGAGCTTTCAGTAAATGATACTGTAGCCATGTCCAAATGTATGATGGGAAGTGGAACCATGACTGTGCGTAGTGCTACCAATTGATATATCTTCTCTGCGTTGGGAAATAACATAAGGTGTTAAGAAAAAGATCAATTGCTACCTTGCTTCCCCAAATTGCTTCCCATGATAATTCTAATCGTAAGGAGAGAGAGTAAGGTTTTAGCCTATTTAAAAAAGGCTCCAAAGACTGCCAAAATTCACTCTACTCATTTTATGCTGCCTTTTATCTCTTTAAATGGGTAGAACGGCGCCATTAAAGATTGAGCGTGACAATGCGTGAATGGGTCGTGCAACGCATGCATTAATTGCGTTAAATATTTAACGTGATACATTTTTAAAAAAATCCATTACTGCTGTTATCGGGATAAATTTGATAACCCTACCTTAAGCCTAAACTAAAGACTCTGGATGAGTGTAACATATTATGTCTGTAACGTTAAATACAATTAGAAAACGATTTAATTAAACACATATATATATGTACATATATTTTAAAAAGGCATGGCCGATATTGTTTTGCCGATTCCGATACTTTGAAAGTGACGTGATCGGACCCGATCGATCGGGATACCGATCGATCGAGACATCTCTAATAGTAACATATACAGTAACCTGGTGCAAACAAAGAACAATATCTTCAGCTCCATCAGCGCCGGCCCAGGCCATTTGGGGGCCCTAAGCAAAATAATGCAAAGGGGCCCATATTTTTGGCCCACCATTTCGTCACAGTGTACTGTGAAACCCATACATGCAATCCAACCCATATGTCCATATTTTGTATATTAATCAGATTTTGTTGCACTGCATACATCAAACTTCTCACCCCAAATGATTTTCAGTACTTACAGTAGATAGTGCCAAACCTTTTTCTAAAAGAGGAAAGAAAGAAGTTAAAGAAGAACTTTTTTTTTTTTTTAAGCTTGTAATCAAGTCTCAAAACTCAAAAAAGTCAAGTAAAGCATACTGTAGTAAACAAAATAGAATACAAATTAAACAATTGCCAGATTGGGGGCCCCCTAGGGGTCAGGGGCCCTAAGCAGCTGCAAAGTCTGCGTATAGGCTGGGCCGGCCCTGAGCTACATCATCATTACTAAAATTTAACTGACTTTTGTTATAATTGTATTTAGCACTTTTGGCAATTTCTATCATGTCTTGATAGCTGCACTTCATGGCACTTCAGCTCGCAATTCAGTTTGACTTGAAGGTAGTTCGTTAGGGTGTCCAATTATAAATTAAAAAGGTCAATTGATAACAATGACTTACTGATGCAATCTTTGAGTCAGGGAACATTTCTTGTGCTAATTCTGAGAAGTGATCAGCAATAGTTGCGGGCAAATTGTGTTCGGCAACAAATTTGCAGAATAAAATCTCCGCTTTCGTCACTTTTCATTCTGCAGACTTCATCTTTATTACCAGTGTTGTTCATCTTACTTTTAAAACCCAGAATTACGAATTACTTCTCCCAAAAAGTAATTGAGTTAGTAACTCAGTTACCTGAATGTAATAGTAATTAGTTACTTGGCAAGGTAACTGGTGTTACCTTTCATGTTTTTTTTTTTTTCCCATTTAAAAAAAAAAAAAACATAGTAAACTTTGCTATGTTTGAAAATCGTTTAATGTTGTGAATCAACTGTTAAAGTTGTTAAAATTGCTCCCGTTTCTGCATTAGTTCCCTTCTGTCTACTTTCGACATGTTTTTAAAAGTGTTTCATCATTTGAAGATAGAATCAAGTCAAGATTTTGCCGACTTAGGAGTATTATAGATAAAAAGTTACTTAAGTTCGCTAGGAAGGTTCACTACACCAGAGCCTTTCTGAGAAATCTACTGCTTCAAAATGGCGGCTGTTTATTAACGACGCCGTCTGTCATTTCGCATGTAATTCTATAAGCATGTGATATCTAGGCGTAGATTGTAAGCTGTCGGATACAGTCAGGAAATATTGGAGCCGCCTAGCCTAGCATCGTGTTTGCTACAGCGTCACAACAAACACTCTTCTCTCTGTGTCTGACTTTTCTCGTGTCATTCAACCAACGTAGTAACGCATCATAATGCACATTGTCTCGTTGCCGAAACGAGGACAAAATCGGAACGGACAAAAAAAAAGAAAAAAACGTCATGCATGAAAAAGGTACAGATTTTGAAGGTATGGCGTACACATTTATAAATCATTGCTCACTTGTACAAATTACGCCGAAACCGTACAACTTGACAGGTTTGTGCTAATGGTGTCAGCAAGTTGCGAAACACTGGTGGTTGACGCTAGCATATGATACAAGAGGCTAAAACTCTGATGTTACTGGAAAGGTACTGATGGCTAATAACAATTAGTCATTATAAAAACATCGGATGACTAGAGGCTAGAACAAGGGTCAGCAACCCACGGTTCTAGAGCCACATGTGGTTCTTTAGCATTGCCCCAGTGGCTCTCTGGAGCTTTTTCAAAAATGTTTGAAAATGGAAAAATATGGGGGAGGGAAATATAATTTTAGTTTTAATATGGTTTCTGCAGGAGTGCAAACATGATACTAACATTCTTCTAATGCATTAATATTGTAATAAAGTTAAACTTGAGGCGGCATCGTACAACAGACTAATCATGTGGTGCGTCATTCTCTATAGGATGCACTGCAGGGGGAAAAAACATTTTCCGCACTATAAGGTGCATCAGATTATAAGGCGCACCCTCAATGAATGGCCCATTTTAGAACCGTTTCATTTATAAGGAGCAGTAGTAGTAGTAGTAGTAGTAGTTGACGTTGCGTTATGCATTCACAAGATGGAGCTGAGCTAAATGGAATTTCATGCCATGATTAACCAATATTGATCCATATATAAGGCACATCGGATTATAAGGCGCACCTGACTGTAAGTTTACGAGAAAATTGAAGGCTTTCAGGTGCACCTTATAGTACGGAAAATATGTTGCCTTCAGTATAAGGCGAACAGTGGCTAATGCACTGCTACAGAAAACAAAAATAATGGTAACATAGCTAAAAGTGGCAAGTGTTCCTCTGACCTTGGTTTTTAGACTGGCGTTGTCATTGCAGAAAAAGAAAATCATGACACAATTGTTTTCGGAAGAAATCATCAACACATGAAAAATTTACAAATACTTGTGTGCACCCATCTTTCTGATTTCCTTCCTACCTCTTTCCCGTGAGGCCGCTAAAGCTAACTGTCTGGAACTTAATTGGTCCGAAATGATCGGTCAGCATAATTCTAATCAAACTCTTGAGCAGAAAGAGAATATGTGCATTCCCAAACGGACATTACAGCTTTTTTCCCCTCCCACAATTGATTGGTTGCAACTCTAGAAAGCTGATGCTCTCCTCTCTCTCCCTACCTCTTTTGTCCTCTCTGACCTTCTCATCGCCAGCACACACACACACACGGACCAGAGAGATTCTTTCGATAAGAAGCTCTTTGCAGTCTTGTGTTAGCTTCTCGTCTCATTGTATCCAGCTATGAAAGGTATAATGAACATATCAGAGTATCCTTCTTGATGGCCGTGGGCCATGTCTGCACCTGCTTGCTGCCCAACGTCACAGTGCTCTTTTTGTCTCAAACAGACCTCTTCAAAACACACATGCCATTAAATTTAATAAGGTACACCTGCACTAATATAAAACGGGTGAAAAAAATACATATTGGCTGGCAACCGATTCAGGGTGTACCCCGCCTACTGCCCATAGCTGGGATAGTCTCTGGCACCCTTGCAATCCTTGTGAAGAAAAGCGGCTCGGAAGATGAATGAATGAATGAATGGTATTGATGAGCGATTTTTAATGTTTATCATATTATAGTGAATAGCTGCACTGCATCGTACTTATAGTGGAAACCACAAACTGCCACTCTTGGCCAGTGTTGTTAATAACTGCGTTAGAATATAACGGCGTTACTAACAGCGTTATTTTCTTCAGTAGTGAGTAATCTAATGAATTACTTTTCTCATCTTGGCAACGCCGTTACCGTTACTGAGGCGGGAAAGGCGTGCATTACTATGTGTTACGATGTTGATTGACTGCCGCGAGAAAAGTCTGGAAAAAGACGGACTCACTGAGACGAGAGAGCAGAGCAGGAGTAGGGAGGAGGCAAGGAGTGTGACGCAGTTGCAGACACAATGCTACTATGCTAGGTGGCTCTAATAATGCCTGACTTTAGCCGATAGCCTACAAACTACGCCCACATGACGCTTAGGTAGATATCACATATATACAGAACCAGACACAAATGACAGACACGGCGGCATTAGCAAAATATATAATAAAGAACTAGATGCGTTAGTAAACAGCCGCCATCTTAAAGCAGTAGACTTCTCACGAAGGCTCTTGTACAGAACCTTCCTGGCGAACCTATGTAAGTCACTTTTTATCTAAAATGCTCCTAAATCTTTAAATGATGAAACAGTTTTAAAACTTTCACATGTCGGAAATCGACGGAAGGGAACTAATGCAATAACTGGAGCAATTTTAACAACTTTAACGATTGAGTCACAACATTAAATGACTCCCACACATGGCAAAGGTTATTATCTAGTTATCGCAATATCCGCAATACCCCTGTGTCTAGTTAAGTTTAGGGTAAAGAATTGTGCTCGGGCCAATTGTCCCAAAAACCATTTAAACGTCAGATTGTGTGACCAGGTTTTTTTTGTTTTGTTTTGTTTTGTTTTAGGAAATAATAAAAAAAAAAAAACATGAAAATTATCACCAGTTACTTTGTCAAATAACTAATTACTTTTACATTCAGGTAACCGAGTTACTAACACAATTACTTTTTGGGAGAAGTAATTTGTAACTGTAATTAATTTTTTAAAGTAAGATTAACAACACTGCTCTTGGCATGTAAAGACATAACATAACGGAAAGTATATATAAAGTGGTACCTCTACTTACAAAATTAATTGGTTCAGGAAGTAGTCTCTTAACCTGAAAATTTTGTGACGTATTTTCCACGTAAATGCCCTGATCCGTTCCAAGCACTACTGAAACGCTACATTAAATTTTATAATCGAGGTAAAACCGGAATAAAACGGCAAACACATCATAATAGTGCTGCAAGGATTAATCGATAAACTCGAGTAATTCTATTAGAAAAAGCTTGGAGTCAAATTTTGCTGCTTCGAAGATTCGTTTAATTAGAATGGCGTTGTAATGGTTTGCTTTGAAAATGTTTGCATTTAGTTTTGATTTGGGTGGATACACTGCCCTCTAGTGGCACAGTGAATATGACATAACTCATTTAACATGGCAGAATCCAGCTGCTCCCTGGTAAGACCAACATAAGGTAAGTTTTTGTTTAGGCTAATGTTTTTTATGCATTTGTAATTTAGTTGATAGGTATAGTTAGCAATTTTGTGGGAGTATGTGTCCACTAGCTTAAATGCTATAAAATGCTAAAATCCTTTTTTTTTTCAATGCTCTTAACAAATAGTTCATTTCGTTCAAATACTTCATTTATCATTTCAATTTAAAAAATACAACTTCGTGAAAAATAAAAAAGCCTAGAACCAGGTATGACTGCAAGTATTCTCCAGAGCTGGGCCTTTTTTGACTATGTACAAGTATTACCTCTTCTCAAATTCATCTTGGCTTAAATGCTATCAATGCTCTTAACAAATAGTTCATTTGTTCAAATAGTTCATTTGTAAAAAAAAAAAAAAAAAAAAAAAAAAAACGATTTTAGCATTGAGGCTAGTGGACTTTTGATATGCAAGTTAGCTAATTGTTCTTTTGTTGTATCTAGATCCTCAGTTATTTAATTATTATACAATTTGACGCTATGCTCAGGTATTTTAATTGATTTATAAATGTATTTATTAGTCTTTTGAAATGAAAGTGCAATTGTGCAGAATTTGAAGAAACACTCGGGAATTGTATTTTGAATTCGCATTTAATGATCTTTTGTTCGTGCAATCTTAGCAAGCCTTTGTTTTAGATCTCTTAAAAAAAATTCTGCAATGCATTAAATGTTCCTAATCCAATTACTCAATGATTCCAACTAAGGTTAATCGATTACTTAAATAATTGATAGCTGCAGCCCTAATTTGAATCATTCCATATACCTAACCGGTAATACTCATAATGAAGTAGATAATAGAACATAAGGAAGAGGAAAAAAGTAAAAAAAAAAAAAAAAAAATTATATTCTAGCTTTCTTTCTCGAGATTGAAAATGGCATTGGTTTTGTGGCAGACTACTGTCTCGCCGATTTCCTTTTTCTCAAGAAGTCTTCCCATTTCATCAAAAAAACTCTGTAACACTTTACAATAATGGTCCCTTAATTAACATTAGTTAATGCATTTTTAGACAATAACTAATGTTTAAGTAACATTACAATAATTAAAATAACTGCTTATCTAACATTTATTAATATATTAATTAACATGAGTTAATGCATTAGTTAATGCATAAACAGACAGTAACTAATGGTTTGGTAAAATTAAAAATATATATTGGCCTATATCGGGTTAGGATTTGTTAACTTAAGCATTTATAATTTCTTAGTTAAGGGACACATGTGCTACACTTTACAATAAGGGTCCAAAAAGCATTCAGTAATGGTTAATAAAGGTTAAGGGGGGGGCACCTTAAGCATTTATAATTTCTTAGTTAAGGGACACATGTGCTACACTTTACAATAAGGGTCCAAAAAGCATTCAGTAATGGTTAATAAACGTTTGGGGGGGGGGGGGGGGGGAACTTGCGCATTTATAATTTCTTAGTTAAGGGACACATGTGCTACACTTTACAATTAGGGTCCAAAAAAATTCAGTAATGGTGCTTAAGTTAACTAACCCCAAACCCTAACCCTATATAGGCCTATATATATTATAATGTAAAATAAGGGATAATATGAATCATTGTAATGTTACTTAAACATTAGTTTTTGTCTTAAAATGCATAAACTAATGCATTAACTTATGTTAATTAATATATTAATAAATGTTAGATAAGGGATTAAATGAATTATTGCCATGTAACATAAACTTGAGTAATTGTCTAAAAATGCATTAACTAATGTTAATTAAGGGACCCTTATTATAAAGTGTTACCAAAAACTCTTCGTGAGACAAAAACGCAAGGAGACTCATGCTCTTTTGGCGAAGACGTCTAGCCTGCTAAACCAACAGCAACACCGTTGCGCCTGTGCACGTCATCATACTGTGATACCCAAATTGAAACGTCATCAACAATAGGCCAATTGGAGAGCAAACACTCGTTACTCAAGCATGATGGGAAAGATTATGACCGATAAGGCAGCAGGATCTTATGGCGCGACATTTAAAAGCAGGAAGTACATATATGTCTTTTACAGTACTGTTCTCTATGTTTGCCTCTCATATCCTAAAATTTCTGATGTAATAAGAGGCAATATTTTCCCGTTGAGGCGTGACATAACCGAAAATCCCGTTTGTAGAGACGTTCGTAAGTACCACTTTAGTATTTTAATTTAATATTTGTTGCATAATAGTATAACTTAGAAGGGCAACAATTAATCGATAAACTTGAGTAATTCGATAAGAAAAAAGCTTTGCATCAAATATTGCTGCTTTGAGGATTAATTTTATTAGAGTGGCGTTGTAATGGTTTGTTTTGAAATTGTTTGCATTTAATTATATTTGGGTGGATACACTGATCTAGTGGCAACATTGAATATCGTGTAACTCAAATTTAACATGGCTGAATCCAGATCCTCCATGTTAAGACCAACATAAGCTTATTGTTTGAGCAAACAGGTTCTTTTATACATTCGTAATTTAGTTTATAGGTATGTTTAGCCGTTTTTTTTTTGGAATATGTGTTTGAAGGATTTGTTAAAAGAAGTTATTATTTTATCGCATTAAAGCTAGCGAACTTTTGCCATGCAAGTTGTTTTGTATTTGCTTTTGAAAGTGCAATCTTAGCAAGCCTTTGTTGTACATCTCCTAAAAAGTATACTGCAGCACATTAAATGTTCCTAATCCGATTACTTGATTTTTTTTTTTAACTAACTAGTTAATAAATTAATCGATTACTAAAATAATCAATAGCGGGAGCCCTAGTACAAATCTGTGAATATTTTACCTCCCTTTCCAAAGGTTTTGTATTTGCTTATAGATCCCTCAAGATGGCGGCAAAGTGGGTTATTTTTTCTTTTTGAAAAAGACTGAAATGAAGACAGGGTGAAGAAAAAACTAGGTCTGTCAAACGATTAAAATTTTTAATCGGGTTAATCACAGCTTAAAAATTAATTAATCGTAATTAATCGTAATTCAAACCATCTCGAAAAGATGCCATATTTTTTTATAAATTATTGTTGGAATGGAAAGATAAGACACAAGACAGACATAAACATTCAACATACTGTACATAAGTACTGTATTTGTTTATTGTAACAATAAATCCACAAGTTGGCATTAACATTATTAACATTTTTTCTGTTAAAGGGATCCACGGATAGAAAGACTTGTAGTTCTGAAAAGATACATTTGAGTACAAGTTATAGTACTTTTATACTAAAAGGTAGTGATTGAAATACACCACAAGGTGTCAATGGCGAGTTTTAAAGTAATTAGAGAGCTCGCCAAGGCAAAGTTTTATGTGTATTTTGCATAGCTATTTTGATTGGGAATGCCAGTTCTCTTGGCATTGAATGCTTTTTTTTGTTTTGTTTTGTTTTTGTGAAGATTATTTTTTTGAGAGATAGGAATATTTGTTGTGCTTTGACTAAATGATATTGTAGCAACTTAACTGTTCCGCCCAAATGCATGATGGGAAGTTGGGCAACCTCGACTGTCAGTGGTGGCAGCAAATGGTATACAGTATGATCTGCGTTGTGTTCTATTAGCGTGTTAAGAAAAAGAACGTATCCCACTCCGCCCAAATACATTATGGGAAGTTGGGCAACTATGATTGTCAGTGGTGGCTGCAAATGGTATACAGTATGTTCTGCCTTGTGTTCAATTAGGCGTCTTAAGAAAAAAATTGTCTCCTGCACTGCCCAAATGCATGATGGGAAGTTGGGCAACCACGACTGTCAGTATTGGCTGCAAATGGTATACAATATGTTCTGCATTGTGTTCAATCAAACGTGTTAAGAAAAATATTGTCTATTGCTCCGCCCAAATGCATGATGGGAAGTTGGGCAACCATGACTGTTAGTAGTGGCTGCCAAAGGTTGAGCCAATAAAAGGCGCGGTCCAATGAGCGCCTGTGCCCACTCGCATTTCTCTGCCTTTACGCTCTCAATGTGTTAAAATGGTGTCATTGTAAATTGAGGCAACGCATAAACGGGTCATTCCGTGCATGCGTACATTGCGTCAAATATTTTAGCGTGTTTAGTTTTAAAAATTAATTACCGCCCATTAACGTGATAAATTTGACAGCCCTAGAAAAAAAACTTTTGTACCATGCAGAAATAGAACTAGAGACCCAATTAATGTTTTTTTGGCATCATCATGGTCAGTATTTGCCCAGTAACATTGCATGGAAATTGTGTTTTGGCTGAGGCATAATACTGTGCATTTGTGTGGGTGTTTGCATGTCTACGAAATGCCAACACCATGGCGCTCTCCCTTGGCCAGCCTTCCTGACTCAGCGCTTCCTTTTTCAGCTCGTTGGCCGAGACACAACACACGCTCACACACACTCTTTGCCCTAGAAACTCTACCCAAATGTCGTCCTGTGCAATCTGAAACCAAATCTTTATGTTTCTGCATCCCAATTTCATGCTCGGCTAAATACGTATCACTTGTAGATTGGCTTGTCACCTGTGCTGGAATTTACATATAGATGGAAATATATTCAGATCTGGTGGTCGAAGTGAGGAGGGTGTACAAGGAAGAAGATTTGTCTGGCTGCGATGTTCCCAGAGCTGCTGGATGAGGTGATAGGATGTGTGGGATTAGAGTAGATAATATTGTCTTTATTAATTTCAGTGTTGCGATGGGGAATGAAGCAATATTTTAAGAGACTGGGGGGAATAAAATGTAGCAGGGGCAAACGTTTGCCTTGCACTTTGTTTCAAATTTCACCTGGAATCTCATATATGTGTCCCCTGCCCCCTTTTGATATGATTCATGTGAACCTCATTGTTTTGTTTCAGGGGCTAGATGAACCAAGAGATAATATTTTCCTCAGAGTAAGCGAATATTTTAGGATTTATTGAACTTCTACAAGGGTGGCAGAGAAAGCATTATGAAAATTGTCAGGCAAATATACTGGTCCTTCTAAAAAAAATTAGCATATTGTGATAAAGGTCATTATTTTCTGTAATGTACTGATGAACATTAGACTTTCAAATATTTTAGATTCACTACACACAACTGAAGTAGTTCAAGCCCTTTATTGTTTTACTATTGATGAGTTTGGCAAACAAGTTAAGAAAAACCAAAAATCTCTATCTCAAAAAATTAGCATATCATGAAAAGGTACTCTCAAGAAGCTACAAACCTAATCATCTGAATCAACGAATTAACTCAAAACCCCTGCAAAAGATTCCTGAGGCTTTTAAAAACTCCCAGCCTGGTTCATTACTCAAAATCGCAATCATGGGCAAGACTGCCGACCTGACTGCTGTCCAAAAGGCCATCATTGACACCCTCAAGCAAGAGGCTAAGACACAGAAAGAAATTTCTGAGCGAATAGGCTGTTCCCAGGGTGCTGTATCAAGGCACTTCAGTGGGAAGTCTGTGGGAAGGAAAACGTGTGGCAGGAAACGCTGCACAACCAGAAGAGGTGACAGCACCCTGAGAAACATTGTGGAGAAGGGCCGATTCCAGACCTTGGGGACCTGCAGAAACAGTGGACTGAGTCTGGAGTAGAAACATCCAGAGCCACCGTGCATAGGCGTGTGCTGAAAATGGGCTACAGGTGCCGCATTCCCCAGGTCAGCCACTTTTTAACCTGAAACAGCGGCTGAAGCCCCTGACCTGGGCTACAGAGAAGCAGCACTGGACTGTTGCTCAGTGGTCCAAAGTACTTTTTTCAGATGAAAGCAAATTTTGCATGTCATTCCGAAATCGAGGTACCAGAGTTTGGAGGAAGACTGGGGAGAAGGAAATGCCAAAATGCCTGAAGTCCAGTGTCAAGTACCCACAGTTAGTGATGGTCTGGGGTGCCATGTCAGCTGCTGGTGTTGGTCTACTGTATTTTATCAAGGGCACTGTCAATGCAGCGAGTTATCAGGAGATTTTGGAGCACGTCATGCTTCCATATGCTGAAAAGCTTTATAGAGATTAAGATTTCATTTTTCAGCACGACCTGGCAGCTGCTCACAGCGCGTAAAACTACTGGTAAATGGTTTACTGACCATGGCATTACTGTGCTCAATTGGCCTGCCAACTCTCCTGACCTGAACCCCATAGAGAATCTGTGGGATATTGTGAAGAGGAAGTTGAGAGACACCATACCCAACACCGTGGATGATGCTATCGAATCATCCTGGGCCTCCATAACACCTCAGCAGTGCCACAGGCTGATTATCTCCATGCCACGCCGCATTGAAGCAGTCATTTCTGCAAAAGGATTCCCAACCAAGTATTGAGTGCATAGCTGATATAATTAATTTTTGTATTGGTCAGGTGAAATATGCTAATTTTTTGAGATAGGGATTTTTGGTTTTTCTTGACTTTTTTGCCAAAATCATCAATATTAAAACAATAAAAGACTACTTCAGTTTTGTGTAATGAATCTAAAATATATAAAAGCGCAATGTTTATCAGTACATTACAGAAAATAATGAACTTTATCACAATATGCTAATTTTTTAGAAGGACTAGTATGTCAAATGTGGGAAATTAATTTTCAAACCATTATTCAATAAGAAAACATTTGAGGGAGTTTATTGTTATCGCCCCCCCGCCTTTACTCCCTTTTGTCTAATAAACAGCCTTGTCATGAGCGTTCTTTTTGAGTCCCTACTTTGGCATGCGTGCGACCGCCACGACCTTGGCGGCAAGCCTGCAACATTGATTTTTATTAGCATGTTTTTATGACGTGGCCGTAAAGAGCACTGCGGGCCTTGTTAAATGCCCAACCCGGCCACATTTGGTTATGTCCTTATCATTTGTTTGCATCTGCAGTGTCATCGCATATACTGCCTCTCAGGTATGCGTGCAGAAGAGGGGCATTTGGGGTTGCAGGCTGGTGGGGAGAAGCGACTGTACTGCTGCCTACACCACAAGGTCAACGTCAGTGCTGATTGAATTTAGGAGGTGGAGTTCGTGTGCAAGACATCTCTTAGAAAATGTGTCCGACTGCTTTTCAGTCATTGGGTAATCCGTAATTTGCCGAATATAAGGCGCACCCGTGTATAATGTGCACCCCAAATTTACTTGTAAAATCTAGGGGAAATTATTGTACCCGTTTATAACGTGCACCCTAATTTTAGCAACAATAAATAGAAGAATACAAGAAAACAAAGCTCGTGTACAGATACAGAAATGTCATTTTACTGACTGGTGAAACACAGCACAAGCAAAGTACATTGGTAGTTCAAAACATTACCATAAACTGACAATATTTACGGTAATAATATGATTTGACAACTTCTCCAACTTACCAGAATCTAGGAGAAAACAAAACAGATGTGACTTTTAAAGGCTGCTGTATAACTTGCTCGTTTCATCATGATGAATAAATGTTTCTTCCATGGATTGATCTGGCAAAATGAAAGTGAGAACGTAAGTCGGAAATCCGTGAGAGCTCATCGCTGTCAACACGACAGTAACAATAGGAACTATTGTTATTTGGGTTTGAGTTTCCCGAGGGACAGATATAGTTGACGGACACAGGAAGTCTGTGTGCTTACGTTTGTTATGGTCCAAGTTGCGGAGCTGCAATAAACGTTGACTCAAATGAGTTCAAGAAACTAATTTCTGTGCTTTATGAAGAGTGAAAAAATCAGAATTTAGCACAGACAAAATCATACGGCCGATTAGTGTGAAGTATTACCGAAACAAAATGGTGACGTCACGTACCGTAATGGTCGGCAACGCGGCCGTGTCAATGAAAAAAAATCGGTTTATATTAGGGCTGTCAAACGATTAAAATTTTTAATCGAGTTAATTGCAGCTTAAAAATTAATCGTAATTAATCGCAATTAATCGCAATTCAAACCATCTATAAAATATGCCATATCTTTCTGTAAATTATATATATATTCTGTAAAATAATTTGTTGGAATGGAAAGATAAGACACAAGATGGATATATACATTCAACATACGGTACATAAGGACTGTAGTGGGCATTTCACTCTACTGTCATTTAAATCTGTCTATGCTGTCCTCACTCCGAAGCGTCTACTTTTTCCAAAGCTAGACAGCTCGTGAACGACGCCTTAATAATCAGACTTCTTCCTTTTTCATCTGATTTATTAATAAAATGGCCTCAAACCACTGTCCTCTTTAGACCGTAGTGAAACTACAAAAAAAAAAGTACACAAGCATTGCATTAGCAACAACGTTTGCTTAGCACGCTATACAGGTTCACTAAACATAAACAAAAAGCGTCTCATACAAAAAATAGAACATTTCGCTTACTAACATAATATGTACATTCTTTACAACAACCATACTTACGGACAAATCTTGTCCATGGATCATATAAGCACAACATTACAACGTAGGCGTCAGCCCGAGACGTCGTGCAGCCATAATGAACTGGCAAGAAAGCAATAAACCATGTCGCAAAGCGACCACAAGAGTTCGCTGTTAGACAGCACAAACAACCTTGCTGTAAAACTTACCAAAAGGCAGAATACTGTCTGAGCGGGACATGTGCGTGAATTGCGTCAAATATTTTATCGGATTAATTTAAAAAATTAATTACCGCGCGTTAACGCGATAATTTTGACAGCCCTAGTTTATACTTGTAGAATCTATTAATCCTGAGAATTACTTATTTAAAAGCAATGTATTTTCGAGGAAACTCGGTCTTAAATGTCAATGTACTTTTTGGAGAAAATTGTTTTGTACTCAAGTCATATTTTGAAGGAAAATAAAGTTATATTTTAATTTTAAGAAAATCTTATTAAGAAAAAAAAAAGGTTCAATTTGTACTTTTTTGGAGGGGGCATTTTATTTTATCCACAGTCTTTATCTTATCATTTTAGATGATAGTTGTGATAGCCGAGAAATACATCATTAGCATCCTACATTGCTTAAACCATGATTTACCAGGTAATTTCACTTATTGTTTTGATTTCTGCTGTAGTCCATTTAGGCGTTTGCTTTCATTGCGTATTTAAGCCTTGTCATAAATGCTCATGTCCGATGATTCAGTGGAGGTACATTTTAGGTCCTCTTACCATCTCCCGTCTTGTGAGCGAGATGTGGACTGACACCGGTGCCGGGTCCTCTTCCTCTGGGTGTCAGTCACTCCATGTTGCCTTCTCTGCCCCATCTTTATCCTAATGGTGTGCATTAAGCATAGGCATTAGTCTACTTTTCCATGAATTAAAAAGAAAAAAAAATGTTAATTGATCGTGCTTTTTGACATTTTTTAATAGAGTAGGAAGTCTTTGCAACTGAAATAGACTGTAATAGTAATTTTAAAAAGTTCCTCTGGTCTCAGCAGACATTCCTTTCTTCCGACGGGAGTCAGCCCGTTCTCCTAAATCTGTCGTGTTGCGAGGTATGCGCGTCGTCGTTACTGCGAAGCAACACCCATTGTGCAACTTGTGAAAGATTTACATGTACTTGACAGCCCTAGGAGATGCAGACTTTTTCAAACAGTAGTAAATTTTAATTGGGAAAAGAGAACACAGCAACCAGTTGATGTCTCTTTTTGGTCTGTCTTTCGTTTGTTCCGAGAGTGACTAGATCATCTTCATTGCTGTTACTGTGCTAGCATTTTACTAAGCAGTAGTATCTGAATTTTGTAATATTTGGACTTAAATTTTTACTTCATTCTCGTAACATTTTTTCTTTTCTTGATTTCATATAACCATCTTGATGTTGATGATGAAAAAAATGATGTCTTTATTCTTGTAAAATGTGGACACAATCATGAATTTATTCGTGTAATATAACAACAATGTCAGCGATGTAAATATGGAGTTTAACCCTAAAATTGAGGCTTGTCTTTACATTACTCATGTAATTGTACAACTTTATTTGAGGTTTCAATTTTTCTCGTTGAACTGTTTTTTTTTTCTTTTTCTCAAATCTTTATCATTTCTGTGTAACTCAGTTTTTCAACCTTTTTTGAGCCACAGCACACTTGTTTCATTAAAAAAAATCTTAAGGCGCACCAACACCAAAATTCTTTCTTACATTTGCTCTTCTCTAAACAAGCTAATACAACAAACCAGTAAAGTTGACATATTTCCCATTAATTTAGGATGTTTCACAGCAATGGATATGATCAGAATGTGGTCAGGATGAATAGTATTGAAATTATAACTAGTTAAAAAAAAAAAAAAAAAAGTGGTATTGTGTCTTACGATACCCCGTCTAAAGTGCAAACTTGTTTGCATGTTCTTTATGCTATAGTTATCTGAATTACTCTTAATAGCTATGGCCACGTTCGCGTTCTGCCTTTGGCAATGTGTGTTCAATTGTATTTACTTTTTTATATTAAAATGCATGCTTTTAGTTTGTGGCGCTTTCACACCCAAGTGGGGGTGCTCCCGCACTTGTTTACGCAAAGAAGAGCGCTCACAGGCCAGAAGAAGACGGACGCGTCTGGGAGAGTGGGGGGGGGGGGGCTGCGAACCTACGTTCATTGTTTATGCTTGTAAAATATCTCTACAGAGTCAACACCTGTGTGTATCATCTTTTCTGTTGTTGTTGTTGTTGTGTGTTTTCCACCCGCGATCGGACACTTAGAGCCAGTTGTGTGCTTGTTGAACAATGTGCTAATGCTAGCGAACGCATGCAAACAGTTTGTGTCATTGCTGTAATAGCAGCTAATAATCATCTATTTACGTTGATGCGAACCTGTTTGGTATCGAGGACGAAATTAATTTGTATTATTTGTATTTTTAGTTTCACTCTTCATATGATGGTGTCATGACGACGGCCAAAATTAAGTCAGCAAATTATACGGACAACCAGCATCATCATTTGGGAGTTTAGCTCGCTGTATAGCCAGGACTGAGCCGTAGCGTCCTGGTCAGGACAGTATATTCGCATTCCGTTGTTCATGCATCATGTAACATTATCATACTGTACACTTATTCAGCATGTTGTTCTCTATTGTATTTTTGGATTAAATTGCCTTTCAAGATGACATACATGTTCAATGTGTTGGATTTTATCAAGTGAATTTCTCGCAAAAATGCGATTTATACTCCGGTGCGACTCATTTATGTTTTTTTCTTCTTCGTTGGGCATTTAATGGCTGGTGCGACTTATACTCAGGTGCGGCTTATAGTCTGAAAAATACGGTAATCCAATACTCATGTACCTAAAAGTTTAATTAAGTCAAAAAATACCTTTATTCTACTTTGGATACAAATTTGCGCATGCGTGCGCAGCCACAGACTGGCTTTATCTTGGCGTCAACTGTCGATTGTCATCTAGAGTCGTGACGGCAGGAGCTCATATGCTATCAGTATGTACACTTGCTAAACTTACCTTTCGGCAGTTGTTGACTTCTGTCGGAGCTTTGTACTGGTGTCTTATTTAGAAATCCCGTTTGGTGCTGCATCGTTATGCTGCGGATGATTATAAACATTTATAGCAATGTTTGATTTTGGCCTCGGCTACCGGTGCTAGCTGTCAGTGAGGTAATCCACGCTAGGCATTATTATATGGGATATGTAGTTTTGAAGGGCTGCGTTTGGAAACATGCTGGTTGAATTGTCTGTCTGTTTATTTCGGTTGTTGTTTGTGTGTAATCTAGAACATTGAATGAAAGTAATAAATTAGTGGGAATAACAATTTGCCAACGACAATTATAGTGATAGTCTTGAGGCTACGTACGGTTAATTTGCATTATATGGGACATTGTTTCAGATTTATTTGTACAGTAAGAATTGAAAAGACGACTATTATTTTGTTCAAGGATTCGCCAATACAGAAAAGGCTTTTTTTTACTTCCAGTGTTTTTTTGCGTTTTTTAGACATAAGTCTGTTAGGTAACCTCTGCGAATTTTAATGTGTGTCTTTTGTTATACACAGTGGGGCAAATAACTATTTAGTCAACCACCAATTTTGCAAGTTCTCCTACTTGAAAAGATTAGCAAGGCTTGTAATTGTCAACATGGGTAAACCTCAACCATGAGAGACAGAATGGGAAGAAAAAAAAAACAGAAAATCACATTGTTTGACTTTTAAAGAATTTATTTCCAAATTAGAGTGGAAAATAAGTATTTGGTTACCTACAAACAAGCAAGATTTATGGCTGTCAAAGAGGTCTAACTTCTTCTAACGAGGCTCCACTCATTACTTGTATTAATGGCACCTGTTTTAACTCATTATTGGTATAAAAGACACCTGTCCACAACCTCAGTCAGTCACACTCCAAACTCCACTATGGCCAAGACCAAAGAGCTGTCGAAGGACATCAATCAAAATTGTAGACCTGCACCAGGCTGGGAAGACTGAATCTGCAATAGGTGAAACACTTGGTGTAAAGAAATCAACTGTGGGAGCAATTATTAGAAAATGGAAGACATACAAGACCACTGATAATCTCCCTCGATCTGGGGCCCCATGCAAGATCTCACCCCGTTGCGTCAAAATGATAACAAGAACGGTGAGCAAAAATCCCAGAACCACACGGGGGGACCTAGTGAATGACCTACAGAGAGCTGGGACCACAGTAACAAAGGCTACTATCAGTAACACAAAGCGCCGCCAGGGACTCAAATCCTGCACTGCCAGACGTGTCCCCCTGCTGAAGAAAGTACACGTCCAGGCCCGTCTGCGGTTCGCTAGGGAGCATTTGGATGATCCAGAAGAGGACTGGGAGAATGTGTTATGGTCAGATGACACCAAAATAGAACTTTTTGGTAGAAACACAGGTTCTCGTGTTTGGAGGAGAAAGAATACTGAATTACACCATACCCACTGTGAAGCATGGGGGTGGAAACATCATGCTTTGGGGCTGTTTTTCCGCAAAGGGACCAGGACGACTGATGTGTAAAGGAAAGAATGAATGTGGCCATGTATCGAGCGATTTTGAGTGAACATCTCCTTCCATCAGCAAGGGTATTGAAGATGAGACGTAGCTGGGTCTTTCAGCATGACAATAATCCCAAACACACAGCCAGGGCAAAAAAGGAGTGGCTTCGTAAGAAGCATTTCAAGGTCCTGGAGTGGCCTAGCCCATCTCCAGATCTCAACCCCATAAAAAATCTGTGGAGGGAGTTGAAAGTCCGTGTTGCCCAACGACAGCCCCAAAACATCACTGCTCAAGAGGAGATCTGCATGGAGGAATGGGCCAAAATACCAGCAACAGTGTGTGAAAAGCTTGTGAAGAGTTCCAGAAAAACGTTTGGCCTCTGTTATTACCAACAAAGGGTACATAACAAAGCATTGAGACGAACTTTTGGGATTGACCAAATACTTATTTTCCACCATGATTTGCAAATAAATTCTTTAAAAATCAAACAATGTGATTTTCTGGGTTTTTTTCCACATTCTGTCTCACATGGTTGAGGTTTACCCATGTTGACAATCACAGGCCTCTCTAATATGTTCAAGTGGGAGAACTTGCACAATTAGTGATTGACTAAATACTTATTTGCCCCAATGTAGCTCTTATTTCATTTATAAAACAGTTTTCTATCCAGACGGAGGAGGCACACTTTAAATATATTATAGTGATAAGGCAGGCATCTTTGAGTGAACTTCAAGTAAAATTTAGGTATCTCGAGGCCGGGCTGGGTGTCCTCTATTTTGGAAATCAAAATATGGTCACCCTTTACTATGCTATTTTTGTTGAGGCATTTTCCGTAATATACTGTATTTATAAACTGTATTCGTTTGTCTATATTACGAATGTAGAACTGTCTTGCTATGAAATCAACACTATTGAAAGAGCTTTTTGGATCTCAAACTTAATTCTGTGGCTTCTTTCTGGAAGTTGTACAAATTAATTCCAGGAAAGAGTCAAGCCAGACACAACGTATGCCATGAATAATGTATAGGAGGCCGTGCGTGTCTGAGAAGCTTGTCGAAGGTGGCGTTCTAATGACGGCAAACAAAACCCGGCTGGCAGTTTGAAGATGAGCGGGGAGGCGGGAAGGACGGGGATGATGACAAGAGTCGAGAGCGGGGGAGTTTAGCATACTCCTTCCATCCAAAGTGGGATGCTTCCACTTCAGTCTGACTTTTAAAGCACATCAGCGGGGTTGTTTGAGAGTCTACCAAAGCATTGATTGGAGTCAAAACAACCTTTTAAATGAAATTCCGTTATATTTTTAGTTTTTTAATTTTCATTCATCAAATCACAATGGAGCATTTGATTGATCTCGGTGACTTCATACTGTTTCAGAGTTTTTCTTGAGGCTCCCTGAATAAATGTCTAACCTTGTAACTACCTAACATCTGCTGACATTTACGAAGCATAAACGGAAGCGGTTTTACAGCTTCGTTGCATTCGAGTCCAGGGAAAAGACGAAGACGACAATGATGATTATGGCCAAAGTAGTATAACTTGCATTTGATTTGATTAAGGCTGCGGCGCTGTGCCCTTGGGCGACGTCTCAAAGAGGGAGCGATAACCCCATCTCAACTCTACTCCATCTTTCCAATTTAGCAGCTCCAAACTATGAATAAATCTTAACACCTCACTAATTGAATTCTTCAAAGAGGCCACTTTTTCAAGGTTAGTCTCCTTAAATGCAAATTCATGTTCATGCCAGAACAATGGAGGCAAAAAAAGACATTTCCATCGATATTAAGAGAATTCTGGCTAAATTTGTACCGTAATTCCATTTGTTGTACAAGCAAAACTAAATGCTGCGTGTTATACAATTAGTTTTCCGTACTGTTGTTAAAACTTAATTCTATACGTACTCATTTTTTAACATTTCTCATAATTCCTATTAGCCCTGAGGAGAAACCTCAGACTTGAAGACTTGCAGGCTCTCATAAGCAACAATTGTTCTCATTCATTCATTCATTTTCCATGCCGCTTACAATTGTTCTCTTTTACTAAAATATGTTAGTAGAAAGACATTTATTTTTGCCATTGAAATAAATCTAAAAGATTTAGTGCCGTAATTTTTGGACTATAAGGCGGACCCGACTATGGGCCGCCACCCACCAAATTTTTGACACGAAAACGGCATTTGTTCAAAGATAAGCCACAGCTGTCCTCGCTGTATTATGGGATATTTACACCAAAAGATATTAACCGGTAACACTTTATTTGACAGCGGCATCATAGGATGTTATTAGACCAAATGAACCAACATGAAGCTTTGAACCAATTTGCTGCAAAGATTCTTTGCTTCAAGAAGACTCATTTGGCCATCACCGCTCCCTTGGAGAAGACCGTCAACCTCTGCTGCCACCTGCTGTAAACGCTCTTGTCGTCCAACATTCCCCCTAACATGCATTGCAGTGCTACAGATGTAAATAATAGGGCTGTCAAAATTATCGCATTAACAGGCGTTAATTAATTTTTTTAATTAATCACGTTAAAATATTTGACGCAATTAACGCATGCAATAAATGACCCGCTCGCACATTGCCTCAAACAGATTACAATGAGGGCGTTTATGGACATTAAGAGTGAAGAGAATGCCACCGGCCGCTTGGGGGCAGCGCCGTTCCATACTCATGTTATTTCTTCAAAACGTGGGAGAATTAGTAGTTGTGAGACGTTTATGCTGTATTCACAATGCAACGCAAATTCCTATTTGTGCTCCACACATATTTCGGTAAGTTTTCTTTCTTTTAGTGGCAATTATGTGTCTCTTGTTGTATTTTGGGTAAGATATGTACAGATATATTTAATACAGTAAAGGCGAGTGGACACAGGCGTTCTTTGGAGCGCGCCGTTTATTGGCAACTCCTTCATAACAAACATACAGTGGGGAGAACAAGTATTTGATACACTGCCAATGGGAAAACCCACTGGCAGTGTATCAAATACTTGCTCTCCCCAATGTAAGTATCGTTTAGTGAAAGCACAACAAAAATATTATTCCTATCTCTCCCCAAAAAAAAAAAAAAAATTCACAAAAAGAAAAGCACTTCACTCTATAGTAATGAGGCCCTATTCTTAAACAACAATGCAAAATGAACTGGCATTCCATATCAAAATAGCTTTGCAAAATACACGTAAAACTTTGGTCACTCTATTTTTATTATTGTTATTTTTATTATTCTTATTATTATATTAACTCTACTTTTGATTTTTTTTTAATTTTATTTATTTATTTATTTATTTTTTAACCTGTCCTGTTCAGCTGTTTGACACAGAGAATGGAAGTCTAAGTGCCCGGATTCTGAACAGTTTTAATGTTTCACATTGAGAGTCTGACATACTCCCATTGTGATCATTCAAAATACCTTTTTATTATGACAAAGCAGCGAACAGGAAGGGATTTTGGGGGGAAAGAAGAAAAGAAATACACGAGAAGAAAAGAAAGATACACAAACAACAACAAGAAATACATTGAACATCTAAATTAGTTACTAATATGCTGGTGCTATCGTCAGCGAGATGTATTTCCGGTTTACACCATGTGGGGGCCTATTGGCCAGTGAAAGAGGAGGATGGGGGTGGGGGTGTCTATAAGACTATAAGCTAAGTGATTGAAAGGGGTAGAGTGTACACAAATCAGTTCTTTGATCTAGAACCCAGTAATCATGTGAATCTCTTATGAGTGTAAGCCCGTTGGCGACCAAACCTACGCCGCCGCATCGCCAATCCCAGCACCGGGACCCCCAACCCGAGCATGCCCTACCACATCCAGCAGCACGCAAGCCCACCGGGCGCGCGACAGCCACGCAGACGGGCGGAGAAACCGCGCGGGCGCCAACCCAGGGCCACGGCCCCCACCCAGCCAGCCCGGGGAGGGAGGGCGGGCGCGTGGGCGGGGGGGGCATGCGCAGCTCTACTTTTGATTGAAAATTTTACAAATTTTATTAAAACGAAAACATGAAAAGGGGTTTTAATATAAAATTACTATAACTTGTAACTATAACATTTATCGTTTAAGAACTACAAGTCTTTCTATCCGTGGATCACTTTAACAGAAAGAATGTTAATGCCATTTGTGGATTTATTGTTACAATAAACAAATACAATACTTATGTACAGTATGTTGTATGTATATATCCGTCGTGTGTCTTATCTTTCCATTCCAACAATAATTTACATAAAAACATGGCATATTTTAGAGATGGTTTGAATTGCGATTAATTGCGATTAATTACGATTAATTAATTTTTAAGCTGTAATTAACTCGATTAAAAATGTTAATTGTTTGACAGCCCTAGTTTTAATATAAAATTACTATAACTTGTAACTATAACAATTATCTTTTAAGAACTACAAGTCTTTCTATCCGTGGATCACTTTAACAGAAAGAATGTTAATCATGGCATTTGTGGATTTATTGTTACAATAAACAAATACAGTACTTATGTACAGTATGTTGTATGTATATATCCGTCGTGTGTTATCTTTCCATTCCAACAATAATTTACAGAAAAATTTTAGAGATGGTTTAAATTGCGATTAATTGCGATTAATTACGATTAATTAGTTTTTAAGCTGGAATTAACTTGATTAAAAATTTTAATCGTTTGACAGCCCTAGTAAATAACAATCAAAATTCATGTTCTGTGCTAATGATTTCTTTAGTTGCTGTTCCAGTTGTTTCATGAATTGCTAGTTATGGTATTTGGTAACACTTTATTTTACAGTGGTGCCATAAGACTGTCACAAGACCATCTTAACCCCTTCAGACCCGCATTTTTTCTGCTGGGAAAAAAAAAATCTTCTCTGATTTTTACTCATACACCAGAGCAAAGTGCAACATTTTTGGTCGCGAATATTTCATGTTTTTATTGGTTATTTCGTAATGTTAATGTGTTTTTAATAAGAAATGAGTACTTTACGTGAACCTTTTTTTGTTGCATTTGGTCAGCCATTTTCAAAGAGCCAAAAATAGCAAAGAGGGTGTGCCAAACCTCATGATTTGATTTCGATGGGTAAAGTTTCACCTAATCATCCTCCAGAAGTGACAATAGCAACTAAATTAGGTGTATTTATTGGTTTAGAGACGCGAATGAATCATCCTTTAGCAACATGCTTAGGTCTGAATGGGTTAAGTATGACATGACACTGCCATAAGCATTAATGAATGTTTATGTTTATTATCTCATTTTTGAACGGATGTAAAATATCAGAGCTGGACTTAAAGGGAGTTAAAGGGACATCATTTGCCGAATGACACGTAATGATATCTGTCATAAGCATTCAAATGCCCATGATAGTGTCATGTCATACGTATGACGATCTTAAGGCAGTGTTATGATGCCACTGTCAAATAAAATGTTACAGTGCCTTGCAAAAGTATTCGGCCCCCTTGAATCTTGCAACCTTTCGCCACATTTCAGGCTTCAAACATAAAGATATGAAATTTAATTTTTTTGTCAAGAATCAACAACAAGTGGGACACAATCGTGAAGTGGAACAACATTTATTGGATAATTTAAACTTTTTCAACAAAAAAAAAACTGAAAAGTGCGGCGTGCAATATTATTCGGCCCCTTTACTTTCAGTGCAGCAAACTCACTCCAGAAGTTCAGTGAGGATCTCTGAATGATCCAATGTTGTCCTAAATGACCAATGATGATAAATAGAATCCACCTGTGTGTAATGAAGTCTCCGTATAAATGCACCTGCTATGTGATAGTCTCAGGGTTCTGTTTAAAGTGCAGAGAGCATTATGAAAACCAAGGAACACACCAGGCAGGTCCGAGATACTGTTGTGGAGAAGTTTAAAGCCGGATTTGGATACAAAAAGATTTCCCAAGCTTTAAACATCTCAAGGAGCACTCTGCAAGCCATCATATTGAAATGAAAGGAGCATCAGACCACTGCAAATCTACCAAGACCCGGCCGTCCTTCCAAACTTTCTTCTCAAACAAGGAGAAAACTGATCAGAGATGCAGCCAAGAGGCCCATGATCACTCTGGATGAACTGCAGAGATCTACAGCTGAGGTGGGAGAGTCTGTCCATAGGACAACAATCAGTCGTACACTGCACAAATCTGGCCTTTATGGAAGAGTGGCAAGAAGAAAGCCATTTCTCAATGATATCCATAAAAAGTCTCGTTTAAAGTTTGCCACAAGCCACCTGGGAGACACACCAAACATGTGGAAGAAGGTGCTCTGGTCAGATGAAACCAAAATCGAACTTTTTGGCCACAATGCAAAACGATATGTTTGGCATAAAAGCAACACAGTTCATCACCCTGAACACACCATCCCCACTGTCAAACCTGGTGGTGGCAGCATCATGGTTTGGGCCTGCTTTTCTTCAGCAGGGACAGGGAAGATGGTTAAAATTGACGGGAAGATGGATGCAGCCCAATACAGGAACATTCTGGAAGAAAACCTGTTGGTATCTGCACAAGATCTGAGACTGGGACGGAGATTTATCTTCCAACAGGACAATGATCCAAAACATAAAGCCAAATCTATAATGGAATGGTTCAAAAATAAACGTATCCAGGTGTTAGAATGGCCAAGTCAAAGTCCAGACCTGAATCCAATCGAGAATCTGTGGAAAGAGCTGAAGACTGCTGTTCACAAACACTCTCCATCCAACCTCACTGAGCTGAAGCTGTTTTGCAAGGAAGAAAGGGCAAGAATGTCAGTCTCTCGATGTGCAAAACTGATAGAAACATACCCCAAGCGACTTGCAGCTGTAATTGGAGCAAAGGTGGCGCTACAAAGTATTAACGCAAGGGGGCCGAATAATATTGCACGCCCCACTTTTCTGTTTTTTATTTGTTAAAAAAGTTTAAATTATCCAATAAATTTTGTTCCACTTCACGATTGTGTCTCACTTGTTGTTGATTCTTGACAAAAAAATTACAATTTTATATCTTTATGTTTGAAGCCTGAAATGTGGCGAAAGGTTGCAAGGTTCAAGGGGGCCGAATACTTTTGCAAGGCACTGTACCTATTAACCCAAATAAATCAACAAATAGGCCGCACTGGACTATAAGCCACAGGATTCAAATTAGGGAAAAAAGTAGCGGCTTATAGGACGAATATTACGGTACATGTTGTGACATACGGAGGGCGCCATGTTGTACGCGCGCAATGCACGCTGGGGTGGTGACACGGTTGGGCTGGACTGGGAGAATAGCTGTGCTAGCTAGCAAGCGACACTAGTATGACGACTGGTAGGATTTTGTCACATTCTGCTGCTGGTGAGATTGTTTTGTTCGGGAGCTGTGGGATGAGTTCCCAACGTCATACCTGCATCCAATTCCAGCTCATCAGCAGCGTCTTTAAACCGATCCTAGGTGGCTTGCCGAGATATTGACTTGCTGCCATTTGACAGTTTGTATTCTTGACCCCTTCGTTGCGAATTGCATCTTTGCCTTGATTTTTCTGTTCATCTGCCTCTCACTGCAGTTTTCCCTCAGTTTTTTTATTTATTTTTTTGATTTTATTGATCCCGACCTACAGTCGCGGACCCTTTTTGTGTCTCACTTTTCGCTTTTTTTTTTTTTTTTTTTTTGTGGGTTAAATAAACCGTTTCACTCAATCATTATATCGTTATCTGCTTGCTTCCGCACTTGCGGACCGTAGCAGATTTGTTGGTTTTTATTTAAGGACTTGTGACTGATTGCAGATAATTGATCGAATAGATCTTTATAAGTTTTGTCCACGCGCTCGTCTGTCGCACGGAAATGTGGGATCGAATCCCTCTTGAGACCTTCATTTAATTGCTTTTGCTGCTCATTTTGTGAAATGTCGAGAGTGCAGTCCTGCTCATTATTTTTACGTTCTGGTTCAAATTGGAAAGGCAGAAACCGACGACATGTTTATGTAGCTAATGACTGACACTGTGGAAGCCCGGCAGCGCCGCCCAGTGAAGTCACTGCCCAGAGTGCATTGCGTCGTCAACACCAATGGCGACCTGCAAGTTAAAACTAGTTTTATTTTACAAATTTTATCAAAACGAAAACTTTAAGACGGGTTATCATATCAAATTATTATAACTTACACTATTTATCTTTTAAGAATTATATGTCTATCTGTGGTAACCTTTAAATATTAGTAACATATACAAAGCTTTCCTCTCGTGTCTGTTTACAGCTACGTTCAGTGGGGCAAATAAGTATTTAGTCAACCACCAATTGTGCAAGTTCTCCTACTTGAAAAGAGTAGAGAGGCCTGTAATTGTCAACATGGGTAATCCTCAACCATGAGAGCCAGAATGTGGGGAAAAAAAACCTAAAATCACATTGTTTGATTTTTAAAGAATTTATTTCCAAATTAGAGTGGAAAATAAGTATTTGGTCACCTACAAACAAGCATGATTTCTGGCAGTCAAAGAGGTCTAACTTCTTCTAACGAGGTTTAACGAGGCTCCACTCATTACCCGTATTAATGGCACCTGTTTTAACTCATTATCGGTATAAAATACATCTGTCCACAACTTCAGTCAGTCACACTCCAAACTTCACTATGGCCAAGACCAAAGAGCTGTCAAAGGACACCAGAGACAAAATTGTAGACCTGCACCAGGCTGGGAAGACTGAATCTGCAATAGGTAAAACGCTTGGTGTAAAGAAATCAACTGTGGGAGCAATTATTAGAAAATGGAAGACTTACAACACCACTGATAATCTCTCTCGATCTGGGGCTCCATGCAAGATCTCACCCCGTGGCGCCAAAATGATAACAAGAACGGTGAGCAAAAATCCCAGAACCACATGGGGGGACCTAGTGAATGACCTAGAGAGCTGGGACCACAGTAACAAATGCTACTATCAGTAACACAATGCGCCGCCAGGGACTCAAATCCTGCACTGCTAGACATGTCCCCCTGCTGAAGAAAGTTCACGTCCAGGCCCGTCTGCCGTTTGCTAGAGAGCATTTGGATGATCAAGAAGAGGACTGGGAGAATGTGTTATGGTCAGATGAAACCAAAATAGAACTTTTTGGTAGAAACACAGGTTCTCGTGTTTGGAGGAGAAAGAATACTGAATTGCATCCGAAGAACACCATATCCACTGTGAAGCACGGGGGTGGAAACATCATGCTTTGGGGCTGTTTTTCTGCAAAGGGACCAGGACGACTGATCTGTGTAAAGGAAAGAATGAATGGGACCATGTATCGAGAGATTTTGAGTGAAAATCTCCCTCCATCAGCAAGGCCATTGAAGATAAGACGTGGCTGGGTCTTTCAGTATGACAATGATCCCAAACACACAGCCTTCGTAAGAAGCATTTCAAGGTCCTGGAATGGCCTAGCCAGTCTCCAGATCTCAACCCCATAGAAAATCTGTGGAGGGAGTTGAAAGTCCGTGTTGCCCAATGACAGCCCCAAAACATCACTGCTCTAGAGGAGATCTGCATGGAGGAATGGGCCAAAATACCAGCAACAGAGTGTGAAAAGCTTGTGAAGAGTTACAGAAAACGTTTGGCCTCCGTTATTGCCAACAAAGGGTACATAACAAAGTATTGAGATGAACTTTTGGTATTGACCAAATACTTATTTTCCACCATGATTTGCAAATAAATTCTTTAAAAATCAAAAAATGTGATTTTCTGGGGGGGTTTCCACATTCTGTCTCTCATGGTTGAGGTTTACCCATGTTGACAATTACAGGCCTCTCTAATATTTTAAAATGGGAGAACTTGCACAATTAGTGGTTGACGAAATACTTATTAGCCCTACTGTATGTCAGCGCTGCACAATAGCAAGGTGCAACAGTCAGCGCTCTAAGAATCCTTGCATGACCCTCCCCAAGGTGGGTGTCTGTTTTAGCACAGGAAGGGCAGGGTTTCGATCCAGACAGGATGTAAGCAAGGACACACACAAATACAGTATATGATACTGTTTGTTTTAAAAAACACAGCGCGCACACACACACAGCCAGTCTGCATGGATGGACTGATTAGCATTCACAGACTTTCCCACTGGCTCACTTAACCTCCGTCTCTCAACATGACCAAAACATCCCAAAGGAAGCGCAAATTATTCACAAGACAAAACACAGTCCGTGGGAACAATTAGTGATGGCGGAGAACAAACCCATTGACAATTAAGGGAATGAGATTGTCTAAACGTGTCTCAAAGGCAGAGTGAGGGAAAAAGTTAGATGTGCGCCTTGCGCTACACCTGCGAGAAGTCTTTCACGGGAAACATTTTTGCAAAGGTAATCGTAAAATTTCATGATTGGAGTCAGCGAAAATGGAAACTGCGTGTGTGTTAATATCTCAATGTGGGTCACCCGATTTGGGAGTTTGTTCATATATATGTATATATCAGGTTTTCATGATAACTTTTTAAACTTGGACCATAGTGGCAACTTAAATTTAAGGCAGTGAAATAGGTAGTTAATTTATGGGTGGACAATGTAATCAACTAATAATGTAATATAATACACTTTTTCATTTTATTTTATTTTAAAACCATATCACTAATGAACAGAGGTGGGTAGTAACGTGTTACGTGTACTCTGTTACATATACTTAAATTTACTTGACTTTTGAGAAAAATGTACTTCTAAGAAGCCACACTTTTTACTTGAGTAGATTTGTGAAGAAGAAACACTATGCTTACGCCGCTACTTTGGGCTACACTAGTCGTTACATGTTTCCTCTTTATTCTGCATATTAGATTTTCCTTTTTTTTTGCCAGCGATGCAAACAGCATCTCTACCAGTTTCACCAATGAGATGTCCCAACAATAATCACATGACTTCAATAAACCAGTCAGACTCAAGCTTGCCGTTCTCTGGTCACGTCGGCTTGTTCGATCAGGTGTCGTATAAAATTAAGTATTTGACATAGAGCGCTGCCACGCTAACATGACTCGAAAGCGCAGATTTTAACCTCTCTCCCAGATTCTAATTGGCACCGATAGACCGCAGAAAACTGGAGATAGAATCCTCTTTATTTCATATGAGGAACTATGAAGGAATTATTCACGATTCAAACAAAGTTTTTTTTTTCCACTAGAGGGCACTCATGCTCGTTGGAAGAATGATGGTCAGTTCTGTAAAAAAAAAATTCTCTCGCCAGAATTGAATGATGTTTTTTTTTTTTTTTTTTTTTTGCCAAATATGGTTATACCAGTGTTTCAAAAATATTAAAAAATAAACGTCGTAAGCAGTTACTCATGTTACTCATTACTTGAGTATTCTTTTCACCAAAATTTTTTTACTTGTACATGACTACATTTTTGGGATGTCTACTTTTACTTGAGTATAGGGTTGTTCCGATCATGTTTTTTTGCTCCCGATCCGATCCTGATAGTTTTCATTTGAGTATCTGCCCATCCCGATATTTCCCGATCTGATTGCTTTTTTTGCTCCCGATTCAATTCCAATCATTCCCGATAATTTTTCCCGATCATATACATTTTGGCAATGTATTAAGAAAAAAATGAATAAAACACGGACGAATATATACATTCAACATACAGTACATAAGTACTGTATTTGTTTATTATGACAATAAATCCTCAAGATGGCATTTACATTATTAACATTCTTTCTGTGAGAGGGATCCACGGATAGAAAGACTTGTGACTTTGTATATTGTGACTAAATATTGCTATCTAGTGTATTTGTTGAGCTTTCAGTAAATGATACTGAAGGCCATGCCCAATGCATGATGGGAAGTGGAACCATGACAAGTGAAACCACGACTGTGTGTAGTGCTACCAATTCATATATCTTCTCTGCGATGAAATACAACTTAAGGTGTTAAGAAAAAGATCAATTGCTACCTTGCTTCCCCACTTTTTTCCCCATTATATTTCCAATCATTTGGAGAGGGATTGTAAGACTTGAACCAATTAAATTAAGGTACCAAAGGCTGCCAAAACTCACTATACCTATTTTACGCTGCCTTTTAACTCTCGATATAGGCAAAACGGCACCATTACAGATGGAGCGCAAAAAAGCATGAGTGGGTCGTGCAGCGCATGCATTAATTGCGTTAAATATTTTACTGTGATACATTTTTTAAAAAGTAAGTACTGCCATTATTGGGGTAAATTTGATAACCCTACCTTAAGCCTAAAGACTCTGGATAAGTGTAACTTATCATGTCTGTAACGTTAAATACAATTAGAAAACGATTTAATGGAAAAAAAAAAAAAAAATTTTTTTTTAAAGGCATGGCCGATATTTTTTTGCCGATTCCGATACTTTGAAAATGACGTGATCGGGACATCTCTACTTGACTACCATATTTTTGTCCTGGCTTTACCGTGAGCTAAACTCCCAAATGACGATGCTGGATGTCCGTATAATTTGCTGAATCAATTTCGTCCTCGATACCAAACAGGTTTGCATCAACGTAAATAAAAAATGATAATTAGCCGCTATTACAGCAATGACACAAATGGTTAGCACGCATTCGCTAGCTATACCACATCGTTCAAACAACCACACAAATGGCTCTAAGTGTCTGATCGTGGGTGGAAAACACACAACAATAACAGAAAAGATGATACACACAGGCTTTGCCTAGCTAGAGATATTTTACAAGCATAAACAATGAACGTAGGTTCGCAGCAGTGTTTCTCTTTCCGTCTCTCGCCCACTTGCTCAGAAACGCTGCGTAGCTGTCCGTCTTCTGGCGTGTGAGCGCTCTTCTTCGCGTAAACAAGTGTGAGTGCGCCCCAAATTGAATGTGAAAGCGCCACAAACTAAAAGCATGCATTTGAATATAAAAATAGTCAATAATACAACTGAACACACATTGCCAAAGGCAGAACGCGAACGTGGCCATAGCTTTTAAGAGTTATTCAGATAACTATAGCATAAAGAACATGCTAACAAGTTTACTAAACCATCAGTGTCACTCCAAAACACCAAAATAACATGTGAAATGATATAATAATGTGTTAATAATTCCACACATAAGTCGCTCCTGAGTATAAGTCGCACCCCCAGCCAAACTGAAAAAAAATCTGCGCCTTTTAGTCCGTAAAATACGGTAATATCATTTTGAAGTCACACTACTCCACCCACCTCTGCCAGTGAATGCACTAATACAAGCAACTAGCATTATGTCCTTAGCAAAAGTTTGTCAGCTAAAAGAATCATTCAAGAGCAGTGTTTTTAATAACTGCGTTAGAGTATAACGGTGTTACTAACGGTATTATTTTTTTCTGTATTGAGTGATCTAATTAATTACTTTTCTCATCTCTCTTCGTTACCGTTACTGAGTGTTGCATTAGTGCGTTACTGCAATTTGGGTTGAATGACGAGAGATGTCTGAGAGACTCGGAGAGAGCTGACTGCATAATAATACCTGACTGCAGCCGACAGTCTACAAACTACGTCCACATGATGCTATGATAGATATCACATAGAACTAGATTGAAAGACTCGCAGGCGTTAGTAAACTGCTGCTATCTTAAAGCAGTAGACTTCTCAGGAAGGCTCTGTTATAGCGAACCTTCCTCGTGAACCTAAGTAACTTTTTATCTAAAATACTCGTAAATCGGCAAAATCTTGGCTTGAGTATCTTTAAATGATGAAACAGTTTTAAAACTTTCACATGTCTAAAGTAGACAGAAGGGAACTAATGCAATAATGGGAGCAATTTTAACAACTTTTAACTCATTTGCTCCCAAAAACGTATAAATACGTTCTATTTTTAATTGTTTCAGTGTCCTATAAACGTATTCATACGTCTTTTACCTTTTTTTTACCTTTATCTCTAGGTTCTGATGCAAGTTCGCTCCAAACCACAACGCTCAAAATCCATTTTAAAGCAATAAAACTGGCCACTGGAGGGCAGTAGTGCATTTGTTAAGAACTTTTATCGGCCCATGAAAGGAAGTGAATGAAGAGAAATAGTCAGGAAACGGAAGAATAAAACGTTCATTTCATTCAGTTAATATATACAGTACATATTTGATGTAAAAGGATGATGGATCATGTAATAACGTGTAAAAATATAAAATGTAAGGCCAGTTACTTTTCCAAGTAACTAATTACCCTTACATTGAGGTAACTGAGTTACTAACTCAATTACTTTTTGGGAGAAGTAATTTGTAACTGTAATTAATTAATTGTTTAAAGTAGAGCTGTCCCGACTAGTCGACATAGTCGACGTCATCGATGACGTAAATCCGTCGACGAGCACAACATCCCGTCGACGGTTAATGAAGGGTTAAAAAAATATATGCGTGGAAAGTTAAAATGTCGGATGCTCTGTTTGCAAGCGGGGGAAGCGGCACAAAGCCAAAAAAAGCGCACCAGAGTGTCCAAAACATTGCCTTATTTCAAAGAAACAAAGGAGAGTACACTCTTCTGTCCTGTCTCTTCAATGCCAAGCTTGGCTGCACGTCGGCCACACCTCAAGCGCCTTCACGCAGTTTGTAATTTTTTTTTTTTTTTTTTTTTTCATTTTTTGTACACCAGAGGGTGCGGTCGCCTTACTAAATAATAATGTTTCATTGACAATGGGCCTATAAGTGCTATTAGTATTGTTCTTAACGCTAATTGAAAGGTTTATTTCATGTTATGGTTTATTTTATGGTATAGAAAATTAGGTTAAAATAAGGTTAAAAGCTTATAAATATATACAGTATATACAGTGATTGCACTCAAGGGAGAGATTGTCAATGATAAGGTAATAAGGTAAAGGCAATTCATACAGGCAATTCATTGATATATAAATAAGGTTTAAAAGGAAAAAGGTGAAAAGTTTTTGTTAATTTCTAATTGTGTTGCTTTATTTGTGTGTACCGTAGCTCTTACAGTGTGTTTACATCAAGGATGGAATAAAAGTTGTAAACCATCAGTTTAAGAGACCATCTTTTCAATCGGGATGCTACACTAGTTAATTCTATCAGCATTTGAACTCATTGTTTATTTGTGATTTATTATTGTTATTTACGTGTTTATTTGTACTTTAATAAATAATTTGAGTGTTCCAATATGTTTTTTTGTGAATTGATAAGCGTCAACAAAAATTTCATTGCTAAATTAGTTAAAAAAAATAATAATTATTATTAGATTAGTCGACTAATCGTAAAAATAGTCGGCTGACTAATTGGGAGAAAATTAGTCGTTTGGGACAGCCCTAGTTTAAAGTAAGATTAACAACACTGTTCACGTGTTTGTTTGTTTTTTTTATTACAAATTTACTAGTCATACAGGTTTGAGTAGATGAAAAATTAACTTGTACGATGTAAAATTTCATTTAAAAATCTAACTCTAGCTGCAAGCCAAAATTTTAATTTTGGTTTCACTGAGACACTAAGCATAGACGAACAAATTTCATGATATGTATGCACTCAACCAAAAACATTATTTTGTTGTTTTCAAATGTCAACTTGCTTATTGCTAACACACAATGTAAAACCCCATAGAAGGGCTACAGAAACTAGCATTCATATAACAATACCCACAACCATATACTACGCCAAATACTACTTTATATCATATTACTCTGTGCCTTCAATAGGAAGGAGATTTTTAATTCTTTGCACACTTTTTAGTAGGGGTGGGAACCTCTTGATACCTCCCAATACGATATGATTTGCAATACAAAGCTCACGATAACGATGATCTCACAATATGGCGATACAACGATTATCGATACATTGCTCAGGAAATCATTCTACAAAACAATCAACAGATGTACAAGCTCTTTTCGTCCGTCTAATCTGTTAATCATTAGTCGACATCCAACCCTTTTAAACTGGGAGGGTGGCAGTGAATAAACCCCTACATCTTCAATCGGGCCCCTCCCACTTCTATGGCCGTCAGTGGCAGCCAATGTTGTTGTACTTATATATATATATACAATGTGCAGTGTTGTCACAGATTACTTGAAAAAGTAATTTAATTACTGATTACGCCTCAAAAAGTAATCTAGTTACTTTACTGATTACTTCATTATCAAAGTAACTGTTACTTTAAAAGTAATCTATCAGTTACTTTTTACCCATTTTTCTCCCTTTGCCGCCTCAACATAAGAATGACAACAGAAAAATGTCATCACATGTAATTGACTTTCCGATGATTGAATTTAAAGGGGAATATCTGAATTTCGCGCTAGCTTAGCCACTCCAGAGCCCTGAAACTAACAAATATCTGACAAACTGCTTGGAATTTGTTGAAATCAACTCCACTGACCAATTAAACCCCGCTAACTCTAAGATTAAGCCTAATGTCAAAACTTCTGAATTTCGGGTTATGGTTAACAGCATATCAGTGCCAATGTAAAACAATGCAAACTGACGGCACAATAATCAACAACACACAAGTGGATTGTACAGTGCAATAAACACAAAGGTGGTTGCACATTAACAACCCGGAAGTACTCCACTCAACACACACGCGGTCAATTTGGCCACAAAACGTGGCGGCAACTAAGCACTTTCCACTCAATCAGACTTACAACACATCCCGCAGATGCTAAACGAACACATCACCTCACGGCACAAATGTGCAACACGCATATGATGTAAACAAAGCTTGCCAACTGGGAGCGATAACTGCCTGTCGTTGCTACGGCAAAGCTACGAAACGGCCGCACATGTTGGGGGTCCAACCTTTTGCTGATACCCTCCAGAATGAAGGAAAAATACTCACCTTCATTCATGGGTATCCACAGCTCAACATTCCCTCGCAATGTCTCAACACTCGGCGCGAATGTCCACCCGCCTCAGCCCCACAACACGTGACGGGAGACCAAAACAGGAAATAGCTAACAGGTTGTCATGGAAACACGTAACGGGAACCTTTTATTTTAGCATTTTCCATTCAAAATGCTCTTCGTACATGACTACAATATTCTTCATTCTACATACGTTATGAGACAATGAAAAAATAGTAACGCAGAGACACTAAGGAAACTAACTTTAATCAGATTACTGGTGTAGAAAAATGAACGCGTCAGATTACTCGTTACTGAAAAAAGTAATCAGATTATGCGTTACTGACAACACTGATAATGTGTGTGTATATGTGTTGATGTACATTTTATTCCTTTATTTTATAGACTTAGTTTGACCTGAAACAAAGAAATGACATTGGAAATTTTGAATGTAGCCTGTAATTTTAGCAAAAGCAAACTTCTACCTTTTTAGTGGGACTTTTTCATTTAGTTTGGACCCAAGCAACACAAATAAAATGATTACAAGCCAGGAACAACATTATTTTTTTTCTGTAACATGGTGTTATTGTTTCCCTTTACAGCTTATAGTGGAGAAGACCACCGACTTTCCCTCTGCTGAGTTCTCTCTCGTAGAGGATGTCGCCCTTCACTTCACTTGCTTGATGGACCGCCTGAATGAGCAGCGCCTCTTCCAGCCTGACCTCTGCGACGTAGATATTGTGCTCGTGCACCATCACAGCACCTTCCCGGCCCACAAGGGTGTTCTGGCCGCCTATAGCCCCTTTTTCCACTCACTGTTCGCACGTAGTAAGCAGCTGCGTCGCGTGGACCTGTCGCTGGACGCTCTGACGTCTCAGGGCCTGCAGCAGGTTCTCAACTTCATTTACACATCCAAGCTTTTAGTGAGCAGTCGTACGGTCAGCGACGTGCTCAACGCGGCCACGTTGCTGCAGATGAGCGACATCGCCGCTTCGTGTCGACAGCTCATCAGCAGCCGGTCTCTGAGAAGCGCCGACATGAACGACCGGGACGGATGCGGGAATGCATCGGGGAAGCTTTACAAGGAAATCAAACAAGAGTGCGATGAGGACTCCAAGATATCTGATCCTCACGCAACTTTCAACAAAGATCAAATCATCGTGGAAGTCAACCTCAACAACCAAACACTGAATGTGTCCAAGGGCTCTGAAGGAAACAAAGAGGCAAAAGTGATTTGCGGATGTGTCGGTAGTGAGTCGGAAGATGACGAAGCTGAGAATGACCTGGAAAAAGAAACGGACAAGTTAGAGCAGAGCACTGATGAAGAGGAGGAGAATGTCCTCGACGTTCCAACAGTTGAATCGGAATCAGGGCGTCCTCGCAGGGCCCTCGCTGTGTCTGTGACGCTCGCCCGTCAGCGTTCAGGGGACGGCGAGGGCGTTGGCTCCAAGGCGAGGCTGGAGGAGAAGCAGCAGTTCTCGTGCAAGAAGTGCCCGCGTGTCTTCAACAACCACTGGTACCTAGAAAAGCACACGAGCGCTGCACACAGCCGCTCGCACGCTTGCACCAGCTGCAGCAAGAAGTTCCTCCTGGAGAGTGAGTTACTGCTACACCAGCAGACCAACTGCGAAAAAAGCATCCAGGTTAGCGTTGTGTTTGGTGAATTTAACACAAATTTTGATTTAAATGCACAATTTTTAGCTCTTTGCATGTTCTTCTGACTAGTGCGGGGTGTGCAGCAAGGTCTTCAAGAAGCTGTGGTCTCTGCACGAGCACAACAAGGTGGTCCACGGCTACGCTGAAAAAAGGTTCTCCTGCGAGATCTGTGACAAGAGATTTTACACCATGGCGCATGTCCGCAAGCACATGGTCGGTGAGTGGTAAGCCGCCGTCCTTGTGTTGGACTTACTCTTCACGTTGCTCAGGATTAGTTTAAAAATACAGTACATTTTTACATCATTTACATAGCGTCAGGTAGTGCTAATGTTGTGGGCAAGGTCAGAGTCTGTTAGTCTATGAAGAGTTGATTTCAAGAGCCCAACTTTGAAAAACACAAAAAGACTGGAATTCATAGGCGGAGTTTGACTTCGGGGGCACAACATGTTGATGACCCCGAAACGCAGCGCAGCAATAAAATTAACTTACAAGAATATTTATAATAGTAAGTTGACAATGAGCGTTTTTTGTTTCCCATCATTCTTGAGGGGAATTCTAAATCATCTAAATCAGGCTGCTTCGGCAAAACTTTTCATTAAAATCGTCATCCATTGGATATGGTACGCCCGCCAGTGTCGTGCCAATGTAGTTACCCCAGTCAAAAATGTATCCCCTTGGCGGAGCCATATGGAGGTAGATCTGTGTCTTTATTATTCAAAAAAAAAAAAAAAAGTTACTTCAATAAAAAAAAAAGTTTCTTCTATCAAAGTTTATATTTTCAACCCCAAAAAAAGTCATTTCAATCAAAAAAAATAAAGTCTTTGAATGCAAAAATAAATTTGAAACCAAAAAAATGCATGTGAAAGCTATTTTTATTTGAGTGATTTTTTTTTTTTTTTTTTTTTTTTTTTTTTTTTTTTTTTGAAGCAACTTTTTTGATTGAGGTAATGTTGATTTGTGTTTGGGCCACATTTTGGCTAGGACATTTTTGTCTTTATTATTCAATCAAAAACTAAGTTGCTTCAAAAAATATAATTTCAAAAAGAAAAATCACTTCAATCAAAAAAGGAAAAATTTCAATCATAGAAAAAGTTTTAGAATGCGAAAAAATATTTGAGATTGAAAATTTTGCATTTGAACGGTTTATTTTTCATTTAAAAGGTTTTCTTTGATCGAGGCAATCCTTTTTTGTGTTTTGGCCATATTATGGGTTGGATATTTTTGTGTCTAAATCATTCAATCCCCCCAAAAAGTTGCTTTAATCAAAAAAATATATATTTTCAGTCAAAGAAAAAAATCATTTGAAAAGTAAAATTGCCCTCCCCTAATTTTTTTTTTTTTTTTTTTTTTAATTATATGCAAAGCAAATGACCGTCTAAGTTGCTTGTCACATGATCTGTTCGAAAAATAATTTTGACCCATGATAAAAATATCTTTTTTCATTTCATTCATTTTTGTTGCAGTTTTATTGCTTTAGAACTTATGTGTATACATATATATATATATATATATATATATATATATATATATATATATATATATATATATATATATATTAGGGCTGTCAAACGGTTAAAATTTTTAATCGAGTTATTTACAGCTTAAATCGTAATTAATCGCAATTAATCGCAATTCAAACCATCTATAAAATATGCCATATTTTTCTGTAAATTATGTATATTCTGAAAAATAAATTGTTGGAATGGAAAGATAAGACACAAGATGGATATATACAGTGGGGAGAACAAGTATTTGATACACTGCCAATGGGAAAATCCATTCGCAGTGTATCAAATACTTGTTCTCCCCACTGTACATTCAACATACGGTACATAAGGACTGTAGTGGGCATTCCACTCTACTGTCATTTAAATCTGTCTATGCTGTCCTCACTCCGAAGCGTCTTCTTTTTCCAAAGCTAGACAGCTAGTGAACGACGCCTTAATAATCAGACTTCTTCCTTTTTCATCTGATTTATTAATAAAATAGCCTCAAACCATTGTCCTCTTTAGACCGTCATAAAACTACAACAACAAAAAAGTACACAAGCATTGCATTAGCAACAACGTTAGCTTAGCACGCTATACAGGTTCACTAAACATAAACAAAAAGCGTCTCATACAAAAAATAGAACATTTCGCTTACTAACATAATATGTACATTCTTTACAACAACCATACTTACGGACAAATCTTGTCCAAGGATCATATAAGCACAACATTACAACGTAGGCTTCAGCCCGAGACGTCGTGCAGCCATATGAACTGGCAAGAAAAAGAATAAACCATGTCGCAAAGCGACCACAAGAGTTCGCTGTTGTGCTGCAGCACAGAAAGCCTTGCTGTAAAACTTACCAAAAGGCAGAATACTGTCTGAGCGGGACATGTGCGTTAATTGCGTCAAATATTTTAACGTGATTAATTTAAAAAATTAATTACCGCGCGTTAACGCGATAATTTTGACAGCCCTAATATATACAGACTATATATATATATATATATATATATATAGGAAAGTCAATTACATGCAATTACACTTTTTGGCCACCAGGCGGGGCCCCCCCTTAAACTCCGCTTATGCTGGAATTGTATTATGAAGATGTCCTTTCATGGTCGTTTATGTCGTTTCAACCATTTCAAGACAAACTATTCCTAGACACTTTTTCTGATTGCTGCCGAATTGGACTACGAGCACGAAGGATGACATTGCATTGAGAAAAATTTAGAGGCAAGGGTTTAGGTTTGGTCTCAACATTGGTAGGGACGAGATAACAGCATAACCTGCATGTACACTTTTTTGCTGGGGCTGGGACATTAATAAGACCAGACAGATTGGGTGAATGATGTCAAGGTTACATTTCTCAGGAATGTATACCTTATTTATTGATAGACTAAATGGTCAATCCAAAATAAATCTGTATTGACTTGTTGTACTAACTTTCATGTGTATTGGTTCAGAAGATACACCACTCGATTAAAATCTTTGTTTTTGAAAAAACAAGAAACATTTTGAAAAACTTCCAGAATAAATGTCTGGCTTTTATTAGCAAATTTAAATTGCAATATTTGAACATAAATTATATTAACACAATAAATAAACACTAATTAGTAATATCTTAACTATCTAGTTCTTAGGGTAAAAATTGATCCTTCTTTCAGGTAAAACACTACTGCTTTTGTCGACAAGCACAGCTAAACGGAACAAAAAAATTAAAACTTTTTATCTCCACAATGACTATCTGGGGGGGAAAAAGGTCTGCATAGGCTACCAATAAAAATATTTTAAAATAAATTAAGTAGAAAATAAATAAATACTGTATTGGCCTGAATATAAGACGACATTGATTATAAGACGACCCCCTCTTTTTCAAGACTCAAGTTTGAAAAAAGACTTTTTTTGACACCAAATTAATTTTTATACAGAAATTAATTATAGGACATCTGAAACATGATTATAACAATATATTTGAGAGGAAAAAGCATGTTATTTTGCCTCATTCAAATCTTATTATCTGAACATTTAAATATGTAAACTGAAGTGCAATCACATTCGTAAATAATTGGCTTCTGGTTTTTCAAATGTAAATAAACCAATCTATTGTGATAAAACAACAAAATTGCAATAACTGCATTAACCATCAAAGTGAAGTCTAACTGTAACTGTAGTCTTGAAACAAATCTGAATAAGGAAAAACATTGCAATAAAATAATGCAAACTGGTTAAACTTGAGAGTAGCTGAGGTTATGACAACATCGCTTCAATGTTATCTGGCGCCATCTAGCGTCGTGAATGGGTATAACGTCCGCAAATATAAGACTCCCACTTATTCAGTATTATTTCTATGCAAAAAACACAGTCTTATATTCGGGCCAATACGGTACATTTTAAATAAATGCAAATCATCAGCCAGTCAAACGTGCGTTGGAGGGGAAAAATTGGACCAGCGCATTCATCAAGTGAAAAGGGGTAAATGTAAGTCTGAACATAATGAAAATAATTCATTCACTTATTAATGGTAGCGTCAATTCTACCCTTACAACATATGGGAAGTCAATCTAAATTACTTATATAACTTAAGTCATTATATAATGCAAATAAGGTTGCTTAAAAGTTTGAATTTGAGCATCCTGAAAGGTTGGTAGTTGTATGTCCCTACCGTCCCTTTGCAAACTTACGCGCTTGGGTGGAGGGCAGAAGGAAGGACTTTCATAGAAAATTCAAAGGATGGCCAAATGGTCGCCATTTCCTTTAAGTTCTGTTTTATTTTTATAATCAATTTTGACCTCATGTCAAAATGAATCACCTCTTTCCTTTCTTATTACAAACATATTCTGCAAGTTTGATGATAATCCCTTTATTCATTTTGAATTATCTTGAACAAATTCAAACATGAAAACGAATACATTACTTTCCCTTGCTTTAGATTTCACCTTCTGGCGGTGGTAATCGCTCATCTTTATGATGTGAACCAATGAAATTATGAGATAATTGATTTTGTGATAATTATTTTTTTTGTTTGTGTTGGTGCTTGTGTAGCACATACAAAGGACATGCCATTCACCTGCGAGACATGCGGGAAGTCATTCAAGCGCAGTATGTCTTTGAAGGTGCACTCTTTGCAGCATTCCGGAGAGAAGCCCTTCAAGTGTGAGGTTTGAGCTCCGCTTCCACATCAAACTCACCTATCTGGCAAAATTGAATACAGCATTATTTTGTCTTCTATTTGTTTGATTGTGTGTTGTGTTGCCATTTCAGAACTGCAACGAACGTTTCCAGTACAAATACCAGCTACGCTCGCACATGAGCATCCACATTGGACACAAACAGTTTATGTGCCAGTGGTGCGGCAAGGACTTCAACATGAAGCAGTACTTTGATGAACACATGAAAACACACACTGGTGAGTGCAGTGGACCTCTACGTATCAGTGTTGTTTTTGGCAGCCCTTTTAATTTTCGTCTTAGTCTTTTGGACGAAAATACTTATTGGTCTTAGTCATATTTTAGTTATTAGTTAATTCATTTAAATTCACAATAGAAGCATGATTGGACTTGACACGATTGGACATCTATGATCTTCCTGGCAAGGGCGACAAATGCTCCTTTTTTACGGCAGTGTGTGTAGCTCAGTGCTACTCAATTATTTTCTGTTACACCGCCCCAAAAACACTTAAATGTTTCGCGCCCCTCCAACTCTCTGCCGTCAATGTAAAAAGTATAATTTGTCGATAAGTTATATGTACACCTATGTATAACATTGTGTCGTTTTTATTATTAATGGGAAAAAAATAGTCAAATAGATTAACTTACAATTAGGGTTGTTCCGATCATGTTTTTTTTGCTCCCGATCCGATCCCGATCGTTTTAGTTTGAGTATCTGCCGATCCCGATATATCCCGATCCGATTGCTTTTTTTTGCTCCCGATTCAATTCCAATCATTCCCGATAATTTTTCCCGATCATATACATTTTGGCAATGCATTAAGAAAAAAATGAATAAAACTCAGATGAATATATACATTCAACATACAGTACATAAGCACTGTATTTGTTTATTATGACAATAAATCCTCAAGATGGCATTTACATTATTAACATTCTTTCAGTGAGAGGGATCCACGGATAGAAAGACTTGTGACTTTGTATATTGTGACTAAATATTGCCATCTAGTATATTTGTTGAGCTTTCAGTAAATGATACTGAAGGCCATGCCCAAATGCATGATGGGAAGTGGAACCATGACTGTGCGTAGTGCTAATTGGTATATCTTCTCTGCGTTGGGAAATAACATAAGGTGTTAAGAAAAATATCAATTGCTACCTTGCTTCCCCACATTGGTTCCCATGATATTTTTCATCGTAGGGAGAGGGATTGTAAGGCTTTAGCCAATTAAAATAAGGCTCCAACGGCTGCTAAAATTCACTCTACTCATTATACGCTGCCTTTTAGCTCTCTATATAGGCAAAACGGCGCCATAACAGATGGAGCGCGACAATGCGTGAGTGGGTCGTGCAGCGCATGCATTAATTGTGTTAAATATTTTAACGTGATACATTTTTTATAAAATTAATTACTGCCGTCATTGGGATAAATTTGATAAACCTACCTTAAGCCTAAACTAAAGACTCTGGATAAGTGTAACATATTATGTCTGTAACGTTAAATACAATTAGAAAACAATTTAATTAAAAAATATATATATATTTAAAAAAGGCATGGCTGATATTTTTTTGCCGATTCCGATACTTTGAAAATGACGTGATCGGACCCGATCGATCGGCATCTCTAATTACAATAAAGTATAACTTTATTAACATTGTTTTCTCTGTAACAGAAAAGACTTAAAGCACGTCAATTGCCTGAATTTAAGAAAAAAAGACACATCCAAACTGTAGAAATACACTCAGGGTACATTTTTTGACCATTTGATCCTGAAAAATAAAATGTAATAAAATAAATAAATGATAATTAATTCAAATTGATTAGCAACATTAACTCATGAGGACAGTATGCCAAACAATTTGAACGAAAAAAAATAAAAAATTGATAGAAGAAAAACGACAGGAGAGAGGGACCGTTTTTATTTTTGCTGCAGGCAGTATCAGCTCCTTTTCTATGATGTGGGGTTATTTTGCACTGAGCAACTTGGTATGCCACCATACAATATATGATGCGAACGGTGCTTGCTAATTTCCGGATGTAACACTGACAAAGCTGGAAGATTGTTGGCAATATTTGACGTTTTCGCAGAAAAAAAAATCAAGCGGCTTATAAATGTGATTGGGGTATAATGTCTTTAAGTGAGGTCTTAATTGATTAGGCTTCCTGCTGTCTGCTGCCAACATTTTAGATACAGTAAACAGACTGGGGCGACACGGTGGCTAAGTGGTTAGCACGTCCGCCTGACATAGGGTTGCCACCTTTCAGAAATAGAAATACAGGACGCCCCCCCCTCGCGCCCAAAGCTGTACAGGCAGGAATTAACAGGGACATTCCCAAAACTCCTAAAATGCATAGAAATGTATCTATTCATATATATTCCGTATTGGTTCAACACTGGTTCACAGTTCTGAGAACAAGTGTTTTAATTAAAGATGTCTCGATCGATCGGGTCCGATCATGTCATTTTCAAAGTATCGGAATCGGCAAAAAAATATCGGACATGCCTTTTTTTAATATGTATATATATTTTAATGAAATCGTTTTCTAATTGTATTTCACGTTACAGACAAAAAGTCTTACATTCATCCAGAGTCTTTAGTTTTGGCTAAAAGTAGGACTGTCAAATTTACCGCGTTAAAGGCGGTAATTAATTTTTTTTTTTAATTAATCACGTTAAAATATTTAATGCAATTAACGCATGCGCTGCATGACCCACTCACGCATTGTCGCGTTCAATCTATAAAGGCGCCATTTTACCTATATATATATAGAGAGCTAAAAGGCAGTGTAAAATGAGTAGAGTGAATTTAGGCAGTCTTTGGAGCCTTTATTTAATTGGCTAAAATCTTAAAATCCCCCTCTCAACAATTAAAAATATCGTGGGAAGCAATGTGGGGAAGAAAGGAAGTAGTTGATCTTTTTCTTAACACCATATGTTATTTCTTAACGAAGATATATCAATTGGTGTCACTACGCACAGTCATGGTTGCACTTCCCATTATGCATTTGGGCAGAACAGTTAAATGGCTACAGTATCATTTACTGAAAGCTCAACAAATACACTAGATGGCAATATTTAGTCACAATATACAAAGTCACATTTATCCTTTAAGAATTATAAGTCTTTCTACCCGTGGATCCCTCTCACAGAAAGAATGTTAATAATGTAAATGCCATCTTGAGGATTTATTGTCATAATAAACAAATACATTACTTATGTACTGTATGTTGAATGTATATATTCGTCCGAGTTTCATTCAATTTTTTTCTTAATGCATTGCCAAAATGTATATGATCGAGAAAAATTATCGGGAATGATTGGAATTGAATTGGGATTTTTTTTAAAAAAGCAATCGGATCGGGAAATATCGGGATCGGCAGATACTCAAACTAAAACGATCGGGATCGGATCGGGAACAAAAAAACATGATCGGAACAACCCTAGTTTTAATACATAATACCAAACTCTAACCAACCCCCCCCCCCCCCCCACACACACACACACACATTCCAAAAACATTTTACAAATGTAATCAGTTCATTGCATTCAGGTGCCACTTATTTTAGCAGAAATCTCATTGGTTAAACTGTCTGTGCTCGATCGGTTTGAACAAAAACCAGGACCCACAGCGGCCCTTGAGGACCAGTTTGGAGACCCCTGCGCTAAATTGTCCCTAGGTATGAGCGTGTGCGCAAATGGTTGTCAGTCTCCTTGTGCCCTGCAATTGGCTGGCAACTAATTCAGGGTGTCCTCCGCCGACTGCCCATAGTTAGCTGAGATTGGCTCCAGCACCCCCATGGCCCTCGTAAGGATAAAAGTCTTGGAAAATGAATGAATAAATGAATAAACAGACTGATCCGTCCTTGTCTCCCACTGTATTAAAAGTAAAAGCCAAAAGGCAAACGCTGCATACACTTCGTCATATTTCCTCGTCTTAGCTCTTCATATCTCTAGTGCTCTTTGCTGTGTGCTCTTGTTGGGTAAAAAATACCACACACACTTTGAAAATGAGCACCACTGCCACCCACTGAGTGGATTTGCAATTAGACTTTATTCTAGTACATTAAAAATGTATGTTCCCGGAGGTCACATGCGCCACCCCCGGCATCGCTCGGCAAACCCCATTATTTGAGAAGTACTAGTGTAGCTGGTGGCCATCTTGGGTTGGACGATCAGCGGTTGGAAACTAGATCTTGAAAAGTACATATTACGCAGCATTGGCGCATTATTTCGTATTATTCCCCGATATCAATGGCGCCATTTTAGTGCCGTATCGGTACCAAGTCTAGTATCGGTGTACACAACACCAATGGTCAGTGTTTCAATTTGTCTTCAATATTTTTGTCTCCATTTTTCTACTGCCACGGGCAGGAGAGAAGCCGTATATCTGTGAGATCTGTGGGAAGAGCTTCACGAGCCGGCCCAACATGAAGCGCCACCGCCGCACCCATACGGGGGAGAAGCCATACCCGTGCGAGGTGTGCGGTCAGCGTTTCCGCTTTTCCAATATGCTCAAGGCACACCGAGAAAAGTGCTTCCGGGTCAGCCAGCCGACGGACAACCCGTTCGACTCGTCCGGCGCAATGCAGCCAGAGCGGACACCAGAGCAGCAGCCAGAACAGATGCCGTCTGGCACCTCGCAGCCATCCATGCTTCCCCCTCCTCCAACACAAATACCGCCTCTTCCACCTCCTTCCTTCTTCTCCGGCAATAGGATGAATTCTGACGTCTGAATCATCAGAACTCAAGGTTACTTTTTCATTTATTTTTGTTCCTCTGGAGCTTTTGCGCCTCAGCTACACTGCCACTGAATGGAGATAAGTAATCTGATTTGTTTTTTGTTTTTTTTACAATTACATTTGATGTGCTGGTTGCATTCGGGGACCAGCAACATTTTCTTTCTCGAGCTTTGCACAGCGCAGCGATTGTAGCATCTCTGGCAACAATAAGCAAGAAAAGTTGGATTTTGCCAGGCGGAAGTTCCAGTGCAACGCAGCAATAATAACCAAAAGGTGACCTGATTTTCAGAATATAGCCCACTCACAAAAAAATAGGAATGTCGGGCTTTTGGGTAATATTTTAAGATGAAACTAAAATGCACAAATGTGCCAATTTGCGTTTAGTTGCAAAAAGTACAATATGTTCTTTTAAAAGTTTAAAGGTCACATGTAAGCATTTTAGGTCAATTCTAAAATTTCACCTGAAATCCCAATGTAACCCAACTTTTTGTGAATAATGTACATGAGTGTATTTGTGTAACACACAATAACCAAATCTCATTTGCTCGCGTGCTATATTGCTAAATCACGTAAAAACTTTATAATCTTTCAGGCACCTTACATTTATTGACGTAAACGAAATGTACTCTTTCCATTATTAGACCTGTTTGTATGTTTATGTGCATAATGGTTAAGTCAGTACTTGGGATGACAACATTTTCTTGAGTTTTGAAAGACGGGGTGGGTAAAACCTGGTCTTTCATTAATCCGTCCCACTGAGTTTGGTTTAATTTATTTAATTGAATATTTCGGTAACTATTATTTGAGTTGTTGCAAATAGTAAACTTGGTAAAAGCATTACTAATAAATAAAAATAATTATATTTTTTCATCTAACATTGCCGTGGCACTCTAGCAATGTTAAAAATAAAACCTGTACAGTGGTATGAAATCGAATTTCTCACATTTCTGCATGAAATCACCAACACATGTAATCTGATCGTTGACAAAATCACACAGATGAAAAAACTGTCTGCTTTAACTAAAACCACCCAAACTTTTATAGGTTTTCATATTTTAATGAGGCTAGCATGGAAACAATGACAGGAGATGGAAAAATAAGTAAGTGAACCCTCTGCCTAAAGAGACTTAAGAGCAATTGAAAACAATTTTTACCAAACAGTTTAAGTCAGGTGTGTGCCCAATCACTGATGAGTGGTTTAAAGCTGCTCTGCCCACTATAAAACACACACCTGGTAAGAATTGTCTTGATGAGAAGCATTGTCTGATGTGCATCATGGCTCGGTCAAAAGAGCTGTCTGAAGACCTGCGATCAAGGATTGTTGATTTGTATAAAGCTGGTAAAGGATACAAAACCATCTCTAAAAGTCTGGATGTCAGAGAGGTTGTCTACAAATGGAGAGAGTTAGGCACTGTTGCTTCTCTCCCAAGGAGTGGCCGTCCACAAAACGCCAAGAGTTCAGCGCAGAATACTCAGAGAGGTAAAAAAAGAACCCTATAGTGTCTGCTAAAGACACTTCTGTCATTGTTTGCATGCTATCCTCATTAAAATATGAAAACCTATAAATGTTTGGGTGATTTTAGTTAAAGCAGACCGTTTTTTCAGATCAGATCACATTTGATGGTGATTTTATGCAGAAATGTGAGAAATTTTAAAAGGTTTAGATACATTTCATTCCCCTGTAGCACAAAATCTTACAAACTCAGTTTTGTTACAGTGCAAAAATTCCTCTGAATGTTCTGAATTCCTGTTTCCATGCCAGAGCTGTACTGAGCAGACGAATGTTCCCTGCAGGATTTGCCTATGTTGTTATGAATCCCATTTTTCATTTTTTGCTTGTCTTTTTAAGACCACTGGTTGAGTGAATTAACAGTAATGTGTTCCATTTTGTCTCACAATTAATGAACAATCAATTCCGTCTATGGTAAATTTTTAGTTGAGGCCAATTATTGCAATATTTGCACTTTTGACAATTTTTTTTGTCACAAAAATGCACGAAGGTGATGCCCTGGTAAGTAAAGGCAACTCTGAACACATTAAAGGGAAAGTTCAGAATTTTTGACACGAGGCTGAATCTTCGAGTTAGTGGGAGTTTATTTCGTCGGGGTTCCGTGCCGTTTGTTAGTTATTTGTAAGTTTCAGGGCTCCGGAGTGGCTAAGCTAGCGCGAGTCAATGGTCCTGTCTTAGCATGCCAATAAAAAACAACATATGCACGCATGAAAATCACCGATAACCCATGCAATCAATACTGTTGGCTATGTTTTCAGGATAAAGTCATTAAAACCTACTATTGCATGTCAATAACTGCAGTATGAACAGCAACATTTGCATTCAGCAGCTCTGCAGGGAACGGGCTGCCTCGGTGTGTTTATGACATATCCAGCAGCAAGTAACCAGTTGATATTGTTATTTGTTCTCCCTAGGGAATTTGTGGAAACTTTCATTTGCCCATTTCTTCTTTCAGTTTCCACAGCCTCTAAATGCACATTTGTTGCCGTTCTTCAGTCAAGACTCAGCAGACTGATGCTGCATTTGAGGAAGGTGGGAAGGCGAGTTTTCCAAACTTCGACTCGGAAAAATATCATTGGAACTCGAGATGTCCGATCACGCTATTTTCAAAGTATCGGAATCGGCAAAAAAATATCGGCCATGCCTTTTTTTAATATATATATATATAATATAATATATATATATTATATATATATATATATATATATTTTTTTTTTTTTTTTTTTTTTTTTTTAATTAAATCGTTTTCTAATAGTATTTAACGTTACAGACATAATATGTTACACTCATCCAGAGTCTTTAGTTAAGGCTTAAGGTAGGGTTATCAAATTTATCCCGATAAAGGCGGCAATTTTTTAAAAAATGTGTCACGTTAAAATATGTAACGCAATTAATGCATGCGCTGCACGACCCTCTCACTCATTGTCGCGCTCAATCTGTAATGACGCCGTTTTACCTATATATATAGATAAAAGGCAGCGCAAAATGAGTAGAGTGAATTTTGGCAGCCTTTGGAGCCTTCTTTTAATTGGCTAAAGCCTTGCAATCCCTCTCCCTATGATTAGAAATATCATGGGAAGCAATGTGGAGAAGCAATGTGGCAATTGATCTTTGTCTTAACACCTTAAGTTACTTCCCAACGCAGAGAAGATATAACAATTGGTAGCATGACGCACAGTCATGGTTCCACTTCCCATCATGCATTTGGGATGGCTACAGTATCATTTACTGAAAGCTCAACAAATACACTAGATGGCAATATTTAGTCACAATATACAAAGTCACAAGTCTTTCTATCCCTGGATCCCTCTCACAGAAAGAATGTTAATAATGTAAATGCCATCTTGAGGATTTATTGTCATAATAAACAAATACAGTTCTTCTGTACTGTATGTTGAATGTACAGTGCTGCTCGAAAGTTTGTGAACCCCACAGCGATGGTCAGATTTTTTGTAAAAAAAACTAAAATAACCTTATTAAATGTTAAGTTATACCCAAATCCACAATACTGACATTCCAAATAATGGACTGAAACAAAAGAAATAGTTATATTGTCATTCTTTATTTAACAAAAGTGGTTGATTTAAGAAAAACTCAGATATCATGTGTGCAAAAGTATGTGAACCCCTTCAGTTAATAGGATATTGCGCCTCCTTTTGCAGAGATTACCTCAACCAAACGGTTTCTGTAGTGACTAATCAGCCTCTCACATCTACTTTGGGGGATTTTTGCCCATTCTTCCTTGCAGAACGCAGTCAGTTGAGAGAGGTTTGATGGGCGTCTGGCATGAACTGCTCGCTTCAGGTCCCGCCACAGCATTTCAATGGGATTTAGGTCAGGACTTTGACTGGGCCAGTCCAGAACACGAATCTTCTTCTTTTTCAGCCATTCCTTGGTTGTATTGCTGGAATGCTTTGGATCATTATCATGTTGCATGATCCACCTTCTGCCAAGCTTTAACTTCAAAACAGATGGCGTCAGGTTATGTTCTAGGATTTGACAATATTCCTCAGAATTCATGATTCCCTGGACTATGTGGAGTTGTCCAGGTCCTGAGGATGAAAAGCAAGCCCAGATCTTGACATTCCCACCTCCATGCTTCACTGTTGGGAGAAGGTTCTTTTGGTGGTATGCAGTGTTGACTTTTCGCCAGACATGGCGGTTTTGGTTGTGACCAAACAGTTCAATTTTGCACCTACATCAGTTGATGAAAACTCTTTTTAATTTAGTCTCGACAACACAACTGTTAAAAAAACAAAAAAAAACTACTGAATTGATTGATTAGGAAATCAGGTTGAAATAATAGAAAATTCCAAAATGTTGAGGGGGTTCACAAACTTTTGAGCAGCACTGTATATATTCGTCAGAGTTTTATTCATTTTTTTCTTAATGCATTGCCAAAATGTATATGATCGAGAAAAATTATCGGGAATGATTGGAATTGAATCGGGAGCAAAAAAAAGCAATCGGATCGGGAAATATCGGGATCGGCAAATACTCAAACTAAAACGATCGGATCGGGAGCAAAAAAACATGATCGGAACAACCCTAATTGGAACGCCACTCAAACTGTGATGCCCTAGTCGTGAAGTCAAAAAAAAAAAAAGTACCCCGACTTCACAACCCAGATAGCAGACCGACATTGAATAAACGCTGATTTTCCATCAAAATCATCAGTATGGTTGACATCGAAATTTTCGATGAAATAACATTGTTCTATGGTATTTCAGGTGATGGTTGAGTTACCATTGTTTTATAGTTGAGAAACTTTTGTTGACAAATACTTGATTTATGATTGACCGGGAAATATGATTGAAAAGTCATTGAATTATGGATGAGTGGGCGTTTTGGTCGAAAACATAACATTGACTCAGCGTTGTTCCAATATTATTAATAATCGAAATGACGTTTAGGTTTTGTAAGGATTTCAACGTTGAAAAAAGATTGAGGGTGCAAAAGTGATGTTGATTCAACGATATAAGATTGACAGCGGAATGTTGATATAACATCTTTTCAACGTTGGTCTGCTCAGAAGTTGCTTTAATCTGACGTCACTCGACAAAATGGCGCTGCCCGTCAAAAAGCTGTGTGCGCTTGTTTAGTAAAACTAAAGGCAGTTTACAACGTGCGCTATTTACCTTAGCCGTCATTTTCCCTCCACTAATTGATCGCTTACGAGGATGCAGGTTTGCTGGAGGTCAAAATGTCTTTTGATGGCCAAAATAAATTTAAAAAAAAAAACTTGTCACGATCAGCGATCTTGCTGTTTACATTCGCTTGGAACGCTTTGAGGTCCTAACTTGTACCATCCGAGTGGGATAAGTCCGACTTCCCACCTTCCTCGAATGCAGCATGAGAACGAGTCGCCCAACCACTCCTCTCTCTATTGTGGTCGCATCACGCATTTAAAAAATGGTCCCGCAAAATGAAATGAATTACAACAGTTTGGTGTGATATTGTTTTGGCCGCATGGGTATTTGGAACAATGATCTGCATTTTGAATTGATTTGACTATATTAGATCTGTTAATATTGTTTTTTTATTGGCATGCTAAGACAGGACCATTGACTCGCGCTAGCTTAGCCACTCCGGAGCCTTGAAACTAATAAATAACTAACAAACTGCACAGAATTTGTTGAAATCAACTCCACCGACTAATTAAACCCACTCTAACTCAAAGATTAAGCCTAATGTAAAAAATTCAGAACTTCCACTTTAAACTGGAAGTAATGTCAGAAGCCAATGATTCCTTCATTATTTTATATTTATTAATGTCTTTTAAGTTACAATAGGACCTGAAAAAAAAACTCTCATCAAGGATATTCACTTGTTTTGTTCTGCCAAACTAACCAGTTGGTGAATATAAAGATATATTAACTGCTCTAACTTTAGCTAAAATACGCTTAAGAAAAGAAAAACTGCACTATCCTCACCCTTGTTGGTTTGCATTTAACTGTAAATATTGTTACTCCTTGTAAGCGAAAGAAAACGTTATAAGCTTTTGTACATGTTTTTGTTATGAGTTCAAAGACGAAGCACCTTGGTGAATCTTATTTGATGTCACTTCTGTGGTACATGTTTTTATTTTTTTATTGACCTTTTTGTTTGCTGCTTTTGTATTACAAGATCCACTTCAATTCCGGCCTTTTACATCAAAGTTGACAGCTACTCAGTTTGTCTTTAGTGAGCAGAATGCACTCAAATGAGTCATTTTTAGTGTAGTACAAAACATTTCTATCACTATATTCCATGCTGTTAGGTCTTTTTTTACCCCGACTTTGTTTTTATTATCAAACTAAAAGAGACTTTGTTCTATTGCTAGTGCAATCAATGTATTCTTCCAATATAACAATTTTTCACGCACTGGGAAAAATATTAAGATATAGTAATCGTGAGTTTACAAAACCTACTACGAGAATAAAACTCAAATTGTATGTCGTATATTTTCCAATTATTTCAAAAAGCACTGGCCAAAAATTGCGTTGTTTATGAATATTACTGGCTACGGTATAAACACAGTGTTGTTTTTGTCAACAATGACGATAACGAAAATATTTCGTCGACGAACAATTTTTTTCATGACGGTGACGTCACGATGACGAGCTAAAAACGTGGCTTGGGAGACTAGAACATAATGAGACAAATACCAGTTTTCGTCTGACAAGACGACAACGAGACGAAAATGAGACATAGTTTCTGTCATATGTTCACAATGTGTGACATTTTCATTTTGTACAGTGGTATGAAAAAGTATCTGAACCTTTTGGAATTTCTCACATTTCTGTATAAAATCACCAAATGTGATCTGATCTTTCTTAAAATCACACAGATGAAAATACAGTGTCTGCTTTAACTAAAACCACCCAAACATTTATAGGTTTTCATATTTTAATGAATATCGCATGCAAGCAATGACAGAAGGGGGAAAATAAGTCAATGAACCCTCTGTCTAAGGCAGAGGCAGGCAAACTATTCCATAAAGGGCTGCTGTGGTAGCGGGTTTTTGCTGCAACCCATCAAAACGACACCTTTTCACCAATCTGGTGTGTTATAAGTGCAATCAGTTTATTGCAGTCAGGTGTTTCTTGTTTCCATCGAAACCTCATTGGTTAAAAGCTCTGTGCTGGATCAGTTGGAACAAAGACCAGAACCCACTGCGGCCCTCAAGGACCAGTTTGCCCACCCCTGGTCTAAGGAGACTTAAAAAGCAAATGAAACAAATTTATACCATTTTAAGTCAGGTGTGTGCCCAATCAGTGATGAGTGGTTCAAAGCGGCCCTGCCCACTATAAAACACACACCTGGTAAGAAACGTCTTGATGGGAAGCATTGTCTGATGTGCATCATGGCTCGGTCAAAAGAGCTGTCTGAAGTACTGCGATCAAGGATTGTTGATTTGTATCAAGCTGGCAAAGGATACAAAACCATCTCTATGAGTCTGGATGTTCATCAATCGACAGTGAAGTTGTCTACAAATGAAGAGAGTTTGAGAGTTTCTCTCCCAAGGAGTGGCCGTCCACCAAAGATGACGCCAAGGGTTAAGCGCAGAATACTCAGAGAGGTAAAAAAGAACCCTAGAGTGTCTGCTAAAGACTTACAGAAATCACTGGCACAGTCCAATATCTCTGTGTACACATCAACTATATGTAAAACCATGGCCAAGAATGGTGTTCATGGGAGGACTCCACGGAGGAAACCAATGCTGTCTACAAAGAAGATTGTTGATCGTTTAATGTTCTCAAAAAGGCACTTGGACACTCCACAGACGTTTTGGCAAAATATTTTGTGGACTGAGAAACCAAAGTTGAATTGTTTGGTTATAACACACTACGTCATGTGTGGAGGAAAAATGGAACAGCTCACCAACATCAACACCTCATCCCCACCGTGAAGCATGGTGGAGGGAGCATCATGATTTTGGGGCTGTTTTGCTACAACTGAGCCTGGAACAACTTGCAATCATAAATGGAAGAATGAATTCAAAAGTTTATCAGGATGTTTTGCAGGAAAACCTGAGGCTGTCTGTTAGACAGTTAAAGCTAAAAAGAGGATGGATGCCTCAACAAAACACTGAAGTAAATCAACTTCAGAAGGTTTCAGAAGAACAAAATACACGTTCTGGAGTAGCCTAGTCAATGTCTGTACTTGAACCCCATTGAGTAGCTGTGGCATGACCTAAAGACAGCGATTCATGCCGGACATCCCAGGAATCTGATTGAACTGCAGCAGTTATGTAGAGAAGAAAGGGCCATGATTAGTCTTGATCGACTGCCAGACTGATCTGCAGCTACAGGAAGAATCTGGTTGATGTTAGTGCTGCCAAAGCGGGGTTGGTGGGGGGGGGGGGGGGGGCACAAAACATTAAATATGATGTTTCAATTACTTATTTTCCCCCTTCTGTCATTGTTTGCATACTATCCTCATCAAAATATGAAAACCTATAAATGTTTGGGTGGTTTTCGTTAAAGCAGACATTGTTTTTTTTTCATCTGTGTGATTTTGACAAAGATCAGCTCACATTTGATGGTGATTTTATGCAAAAATGTAAGAAATTCCAAAAGGTTCAGATACTCTTTCATACCACTATACGTGGAGTACGTCAGCTTGCATCGTAGCAGTGTTTGGGTCGTGTCACTCATGTGAGATATGCTTCCGCCTCTCCCTCACACTTTTAGGTTAGTTTAGGATGTGTCTAAAGCTAGGCTGTCCTCTATTTTGCTTGTTTAGAAACACGGTCAAATTTTTCTTATCATGACAGGAGAGCGAATATGCAATGCTCTCTTTAAAGGTCTGTGCTGAGCAGTGTTGTTAACAATGGCGTTAGAGTATAACGGCGTTATTTTTTTCAGTAGTGAGTTATTTAATTACTTTTCTCATCTTGGCAAGACCGTTACCGTTACTGAGTATGTAAAGGCGTGCGTTAGTATGCGTTACTACGTAGGTTGATTGACATGAGAAAAGTCTGAGAGACTTGGACTCACAGAGACAAGAGAGCAGAGTGGGAGTGGGGAGGAGGGGAGTTGTGACGCCGTTGCAAACGCGATGCTAGGTGGCTCCAATAATATCTGACTGTAGCCGATAGCCTACAAACTATGCCCAAATTATGCTACGGTAGATATCACATGCATATAGAACTAGATGCGAAATGACAGACATGATGGCGTTAGCACATGTGTAAAGAACTAGATGCGAAATGATCGACTCGCCGGCGTTGGTAAACAGCCGCCATCTTGAAGCAGTCGAATTCTCAGGAAGGCTCTGTTGTAGGGAACCTTCCTAGCGAACCAAAGTATCTTTTTTATCTAAAACACTTCAAAACCGGCAAAATCTTGACTTCAGTCTATCTTTAAATGATCAAACCGTTTTAAAACTTTCCCATGTTAAAAATAAACAGAAGGGAACTAATGCAATAACGGGAACAATTTTAACAACTTTAATGGTTGATTCACAACATTAAATGACTTCCAAGCATAACAAAAGTTACTATGTTGTTGTTGTTTTTTTGGGGGGGGGGGTTAAAAAAAAAAAAAAAACATTAAGGGTAACACCAGTTACTTTGCCAAGTGACTAATTGCTCTTACATTCGGGGAACTAGGTTACTAACTCAATTACTTTTTGGAAAAAGTAATTTGTAACTGTGATTAATTACTTTTTTAAAGTAAGATTAACAACACTGCTGCTGAGTGATCATCAGACGCAAAATGCAACTCTTAGTGCTCGTGTAGTATTCGCGTTAGCCAATGTTTGTAACCGAAAATGATTTTAAGGTTGTTCTGACTTTCCGATAAGAAAACAATCTGGTTCCTCTCGTAATTGGATTCCCTTAATTGGAATCGAACTTGTAGGTTAGACCAGGGGTCCCCAACCTTTTTTGCACCACGGACCGGTGTTATTTAGGTCTTTTTTTTCACTGACCGGTGTTCTGACAAATTTTGCAACCCATCAAAAATTGCAACGATGCGGTTCTGCGCATGCGCGTAACGTTAAAAATAGACGCAAAATACGCAAATGCAGCGATTCCAAAGTAAACACTACAAACTTTCTTGAAAGAAAGGAATATTAACTTACGTTTGATCATGGAAGGACTTGTAGAAAAGTTCTCCTCAGATTCATCCTGCCATGTAAGCTTCACACAATAGCTGCACACCGCGCTCACCATTAACGACTTCGCCTTGTCGTTAAACATTAATTAAGAAGCCCGCTTCACAAAGATACGATGTTGGAAATTGTAGCAAGGTTTTCAACGCTCTAGTCACGATGTCAGGATATTCCAGAATGACTTTAATCCAGAACCTCGGTAGAGTTGTTGTCTCAAATGTACGTTTAATAAGGTCGCCGTCATTTGCGATCTGTTTATTCACAAACGGGTCACGAATTCACTCCTTCGCAGTTCGTGGGTCTTCGAGGTTGTAGGCTCGTCAGGTGCCCTTTTCGCCGTAAAAATATTTCCAAAGACGTCTGTTTTCCTGTTATCTTCGCTCGTGTGGGGGCTAATTATTTCCGGGAACAAATGTGCTGCGCCGCGGCCTAGTAATACGCTATTATCGAGGACAAGCCCACATAGATATATTATATACACAAACAAGATGTACTTCTAGCAGTCCAATCAATGGACTTCTATGACACCATTGTAATCTATCCCGTAGTATTATATCTAGAGTAGACAGAGATATTGGTGTGTTAAGCAGGGGCACAGGGTTAATTCGGCCAGAATGCGGTCGTTATTAAATTATTTTTTTCTTTGCGGCCCGGTAGCAAATGCGCCACGGACCGGTACCGGTCCGCGGCCCGGCAGATGGGGACCCCTGGGTTAGACGGAAGACAGTTTGAGTGGGCCTTGTACATCTTTTGAACAGTTTTGAAGTTTATCAGGTCATAAAATTTTAATAGTTTGGATTTAATATAGAGCTCATTTGTGTGTGCTCTGAACAGTGCGTTGTGAATGATCCGAATTGCTTTCTTTTGCAAGATCAAAAGACGATAGAGGTGAACCCTATGTATGTGTCCCCAAATTTCTGAAATTCCCAGACTTCCCAGTGTTAAATGCACGAACAGCATTTTTTTTACATAAAGTTCGTGGCTTCCAGGTGGGTTTAACTGAAAATTATGATGTACTGTTTTTTTTTTCTTCATGATGTAAATTGGCGTTGTCCTTGTGGACGCTACAATATGTGCTCATCTCTATGTTCATTTGAAATTGTTGCAAACCTTTATTTTTGGACTAAAACTCTTACAGACGAAAACATTTTGAATAACTGTTGACTAAAACCAGACAAAATTTGTATGAGATTTTGTCGACTAAAACTAGACAAAGACAAACGCATTTTAAAATGACTAAAATATGACTAATACAAATAAGTATTCTCGTCCAAAAGACTAAAACAAAAATTAAAAGGAATGCCAAAAACAATACTGTATCAAGAAAATTATTGTTGCAATATTAATAAGGATGCACCACTTGGGTCTAACGTGTAGAAATTTGAAGATGAATGACTGGAAACAGAAACACTTTATGATCCAGTTTAGTGAATATTTGAGTCCATTTCAAAATTGAACATTTCTATATATTGCATTACTCAAATTAGACATAGAAGACAGTTGAAGAGACTTACATTAAAAGGTTATACAATGTATAATACGTACTGAAAAGTGGTGAATATTCAACCTCAGCTAAGATTCTTTCTGTGGATTTTTTTCCCCCAATATACTAAGCAGAGTTCTCAAATTTGCTGATTGTATTCCATGATTTAGAGTCTATAATGTAGAGACTATAATGTATATACAGCTGCTTTTAAAGCAAATGTAATCTGTTCTGACATCTTGTACAGTATATACGAGCGTATCTATTTTTTTGTACCTGTCAGATGTTAATGTGGTGTTATCATGCTAAGTGGCAGTAAAAAAATAAGAAGGATCTTTTTTTTGCACAGTTTTGCTGAGGACTAATACTAAAGTCCTGGCAGGAAGGATTTTATAGCCTCTGATTAAGCGCTGTTCTCCTTCAGTGAGGCTCTCAGCCAAAAAGTTTAGGGTGGACATGCCCTTGTCCTTAAGAAAAGGGCTGGCTGAAAGGAGATTTTTCTTCCAGCCCATGCTTATTTTGCACTTGAAGCTTACTTAACTACTTTAAATAATCATCACAATAATAAAAACTTTCCTAAACATATGATAGGACATATGATATTTTGTTGTTGTTTTAATTTTCAAAAAATATTTTTTGGGTGTTTTAAAAGTCTGACATTCTTCAGTCAAAATAAACAAAACCTGACAAAACATGATTCGAGTTTTTAAAAGCAAAATTCTGTGAGTAATTGAGGACCCTAATAATATCACTGATCCTTAGCACAAAAAAGCGGTTCTGTCATTGACAACGATAGAAGTCCAATTCATATACCGCAATATTCGGACTATAAGGCACACCTGACTATAAGCTGCTAGCCACCAAATTTGACACGAAAATAGCATTTGTTCATGAATAGCTGACGTGGACTAAAAGCCGCTGCTGCCATCACTGTATTATCGGATATTTACACCAAAAGATATGAAACGGTAACACTTTGACAATGGTGTCATACGACTGTCATAAGACCAAATGAAACATCATGTCATTGCTTCAGAAGGGTCATTTGGCCACCACTGCTCCCTTGAGGGAAACAGTCAACCTCTGCTGCCACCTGTTGTCAAAACTGTTGTCGTCCAACATGCCTCCTAGCATGCATTGTGGCACTACAGACAAAATTCCGCGCTAATTTCTTCGGTTACTGTTCCAATTGTTTCATTAATTGCTGGTTACCGTATTTGGTAACGCTTTATTTGACAGTGGCACCATGAGACTGTCATAAGACAATCATAATTATGACACTGTCCAGAGCATTACTGAATGCTTATAACAGATGTCATTTAGTGTCATCCAGTAAATTATCTCACTTTTAAATGGCTGTAAAAGATCCAAACTGGACATAAATGGAGTTAGTGACATACAGTGCCCTCCGTAATTATTGGCACCCCTGGTTAAGATGTGTTTTTTAGCTTCTAATATTTTTTTTTTAATTCAAATAATATGGGACCTTAATGGGAAAAAAGGAGAAAAATCCAACCTTCAATTCAAGTGCATTTATTCAGTGGGGAAAAAATCCCACATAAAGAAATAATTATTTGACATCAAATGGTGTTAATACTTTGTACAATCCCCTTCTGCCAACAAAACAAGGTCTGGGGACTGAGATGGCCATGGGAGGAGCTTGATTTTGTGTCTGGTGAACAATTTCTGTGTAGATTTGGCCATATGTTTAGGGTCATTGTCTTGCTGAAAGACCCAGTGACGACTCATCTTCAGCTTTCGGGCAGAAGGCAACAGATTTTGATTTAAAATGTCCTGGTATTTCAAAGCATTCATGATGCCATGCACCCTAACAAGGTTCCCAGGGCCTTTGGAAGCGAAACAGCCCCACAGCATCACTGACCCACCCCCATACTTCACAGTGGGTATGAGGTGCTTTTCAGCATGCGCATCTTTCGTGGCATGCCAGACCCACTTTGAGTGTTTGGTTCCAAAAAGCTCAATCTTGGTCTCATCTGACCAAAGCACACGGTCCCAGTTGAAGCCTGGGACATTCGTTCATTCGCTGCCACCCTCCCACTTCAAATGGATTGGACCACGGTCCCAGGCTTCAACTGGTACCGTGTGCTTTGGTCAGATGAGACCAAGATTGAGCTTTTTGGAACCAAACACTCTTAAGTGCGTCTGGCGTGCCACTTCCAAAGGCCCTGGGAACCTTGTTAGGGCGCATGGCATCATGAATGCTTTGAAATACCAGGACATTTTAAATCAAAATCTGTTGCCCTCTGCCCGAAAGCTGAAGATGGGTTGTCACTGGGTCTTTCAGCAAGACAATGACCCTAAACTTATGGCCAAATTTACACAGAAATGGTTCACCAGACACAAAATCAAGCTCCTCCCATGGCCATCTCAGTCCCCAGACCTTGTTTTGTTGCCAAAACTGGGTTGTACAAAGTATTAACACCAGGGGTGCTAATAATTGTGACACACATTATTTGATGTCAAATAATTATTTCTTTATGTGGGATTTTTTTCCCCACTGAATAAATGCACTTGTATTGAAGGTTGGATTTTTCTCTTTTTTTTCCCATTAAGGTCCCATATTATTTGAATTTAAAAAATATATTAGAAGCTAAAAAACAATGCCAATAATTATGGAGGGCACTGTAATTTGCCAAATGACACTAAATGACATCTGTTATAAGCATTCAGTAATGCCCATGATAGTCTCATGTCATAATTATGACATTCTTATGACGCTGTTGTCAAATGAAGTGTTGCCTATTAACCCAAATAAATGAACAAATAAGATGCACTGGCCTATAAGCCACAGGATTCAAAATGAAGGGAAAAAAGTACCGGCTTATAGTCCGAAAGTTACGGTAAACTTAAGAAGACTGGCTATGAATGCTCATGTCTTAATTCCATTGGACGTCTAGCGCCATCAATGGTACCCAGTGAGTCAAGGGCGTAGGTTTGGTCTCAACATTGGTAGGGACGATATAATGGCATAACCTGCATGTACACTTTTTGCTGGGGACTTGACATTAATAAGACCAAACAGATTGGGTAAACAGGGGTCAGGGATACATTTTCCACGAATATGAACCTAATTAATTGATAGGCTAAATGATCAATGCAAAATAAATCTGTATTGACTTATACTAACTTTCAGGTGTATTGATTCAGGTGATACGCCGTTCGATTCTAAACTTTGTTTTCAAAAACTACTCAAGAAAGTTGAGTAGTTGTGGATTTTATTAGCACATTGAAATTGCAATATTTAAATATTTATTAACACACACACAATAAATACAAACTTGTTAATAATCTCTTATTTAGGAATGAAAAAAAATAAACATTTGTCTTAAGACCATTCAAGATTGTCTGTCGAAATGAATAAGTTAAATATAACTCAAACTTCTTAGTCAGAATATAACAAAAATAATAAAAATGGAGCCTTCCTTCAGGTAAAACTTTGTCCACAAGCACAGCCAAATTCAACAAAAAATGAAAGCTTTTTACCTCGATTATGATTAATGTATGATTAGCCGAAAAATCTGCATAGGCTACAAATAACAATTTTTTTTTAACCACCTCAAACGCGCATTTTTTCTGCTCGGCAGAAGAAAAAAAAACAAAAAAAATCGGTGATTTTTAATTTACTCAAATACCAGACGAAAGTGCAATTTTTTGGGTCGGGGATATTTCATGTTTTTATTGGTTATTTTTAATGTTACATTGCATAGGTTTCATTATTATTATTATATATGGCGGAAAACACTCAGGTGACTTGACTTCCGCGCTGAGAACCCCAATTTGGCCAAATTTCAAAATTGTCCGATATGCACGTGTGATACAGTACATCATTGGAAAGCTTAAAATCTCAATTTTTTGGGGGAGGAAATTTTGAACAGAAGGGCATTTAAAAAATTTTTTTTTAAACAGCGAAACCCTAATTGGAGGTGAGAGCATGAGAGATCATAATCAAAGACGCCATGATTTTAACGAGATATTATTGCCAACTTACCTTGTTTCGATCCAAAAACTCCATGGAGCATGTGTCACCGAGTGTCAAGAAATAGCTGTGAATGGCCACAGCCGGATTTTTGGTGGATTTCATTGGTGAAACATGGTAATACAAGGGTCGCGATGCAGAAAGGAGTGGTCGAGATTTTCTTTTTTCATATATTTACACTTTTAAACTTTTGTTTTTTTTGGATCGATTATTTATCATCTAACATATCGGGGAAAATGCGACAGTAACAAAAAAAAAATACAATTGAGAGATAGTTATAAGGTAGATCGTGAGTTATTTACAGACAGATTTTCTTCATTGTGACGTAATTTGTTTAAAAGTTTAAAATATGCAAGTGAATAATTTTTTACAGCAGTTTTTTTTTTTTAAACGAAAGATTAAACATCAGTTAATGATTCTAAACTAAAAATGACAGACATTTTGAATAATAAATATAATTACATTTTTTTTATGACTGGGTTGAAACAAAAGTGGTTGGGTGACGTCTGTAAACGGGGGTTTCCAGGGTAAAACGGCCAAATTCAAAATAGTTTGGGGGCTTAATGCGCCATGAATCTGCTATGGCAGCATACAGGCATATTGTTCTATCAAACGCAACAGTTCTTATGGCTTAAAATACAGCAGTTTATTTTAAAGAGGGGTGCAAGAGCAGAAACTGCTTTTTCAGTCTTGTCTGTGTTTTCTGCAATATAGATTATGAAGTCTGTGTTACATTATTTCTAATGAGAAATTAGCACTTACGTTTGACTTTTTTAAGTTGCGTATTGGCTCAGCCATTTTCAAAGAGCCAAAAATAGTAAAGAGGGCATGCTAAACCTCATGATTTGTTTTCGATGGGCAAAGGTCCGCCCAATCATCTCCCAGAAGTGGCAATAGCAAATAAATTGTGTATTTATTGATTTAAAGACGAGAATGCGTCATGCCCTTCAGCAGCATGCTTAGGTCTGAAGGGGTTAAATAAATAATATAGAAAATAAATTAATACATTTTGAATAAATGCAAGTCATCAGCCAATCAAACGTGTTGGGGGGGGGGGGATGGACTGGCACATTTAGCAAGTGAAAAGGGATAAATTAAGTCTGAAAATCACTTAATTATGGTAGGGTCAATTCTATCCTCACAACATATGGGAAGAACATTTAAATTACCTACATAACTGAACTTATTATATAATGCAAATTAAATGTTGCTGGGGACAATTTGAGCAACCTGAAAAGTCGGTCGTGTTTTGTCCCTACCGTCCTTATGCAAACCTACGCCCTTGCAATGAGTAAACAAACATTAAATTTTATCCTTTCACGGCAATACGCACTGTTTGCTGGCTGTCTATCTTATGAAGCAAGGGGTGAGGAACCTACAGCCCACCTTGCAACTGTTAAAAACATAGCTGTTTTAATCCTTAGACATCCAATAATTTTATTATTTTTTTCCTCCTTACGTTTTATTATTGTCTCTCCACCTCTGCTATTAGCACTACACTAAAATATTTCATAGTATTGTGGTGTACAGAGACCGAATATTAAAAAAAAAAAAAAAACTAAATCGAGAGAATAGTGTCTAGAGGTGCTAATAACAATAGACTGTATCTTCTGTCATTTTATGCTATATTGACTCACGTGTGTGTGTACTGTCTGTAAAACAGAAGCTTGGCATCACGACATCATGTGAACATTAAAGCGTATTAAGAAATGGCAGAGTGATCTGTTGTGTTGTTTTTTGGAGACAGTCAAAATCCCGTTTGACCAAGAGATGTGATTTTTTTTTTTTTAACATTCATAAAGAGCATTTTAGTCAATTATTTTGTGTATATTTTATTAGATTCAGTGCAAAAACATGGTTGGAGGTTAAAACAAATATTATAAGAAGAGTGCGAACAAGGTAAGCTGCATGATTGAGTAAAGGATAATTATAAAAATGTACACTGAAATGGAGAATTCATCCAATTCCATTCTTCCAACGAGGGGTGTGACAAAATATCGAAATGGTGATATATCGTGATATTTTGTATCCCAAAAGGTTATCGATATGCTCCTGCATGAATCGAGATATCATCAAAAAAGGAACCAACAAGTTGCTACCAAAATCTTCCACCATAATAGTGTCTCAGTTAACTACAAGGCTGCCATTGACAGTGCTTGACGCCCAATCCATTTAGACTGGGAACGTTCGTTCATTCAAAACCAGAGCATTCACAGTCATTCTGTCCGATTTTCAGGGCATTTATAGGTCACTTGCTTTTCATTTTCATTCATTTCGTTCATTTTTTTATCATTTTAAACCTGTCCTGTTCAGCTGTTTGACACGGAGAATGGAAGTCTTAAGTGCCCGGTTGGTCTGAACAGTTTTAATGTTTCACATTGAGAGTATGACATACTCCCATTGTGATCATTCAACATACCTCGTTTATTATGACAAAGCAGCGAACAGGAAGGGGTTATGGGGGAACAGAAGAAAAGGAACACAAACAACAACAAGAAATACATTGAACGTCTACACTAACTACTAATAAGTTGGTGCTATCGTCAGCTAGATGTATTTCCGGTGACACCATGTGGGGGGCCTGTTGACCAGGGAAAGAGGAGGAGGGGGGTGGAGGAGTTTATAAGCTAAGTGATTGAAAAGGATAGAATGTACACAAATCAGCTCTGTGATCTAGAACCCAGTAATCGTGTGAATCCCTTGTGAGTGTAAGCCCGTTGGCGACCGACCCTACCCTGCCCCATCGCCATTCCCGGCACCGGGACCCCCTACCCGAGCGCGCCCTATCACATCCAGTCGCACACAAGCCCCACCAAGCGTGCGACAGCCACGCAAACGAGCGGAGACACCACGCGCGCGACAAACCAGGGCCACGGCCCCCACCCGCAGTCCCCCAGGTCATTTCCTGTTGAGTTTGAGTCACTGCTTATTCATTTGGGTGATTCCCAGGTCACTTCCTGTTCTGTAACACAAAATGAACAGGAAGTGACCCATAAAATACCCCAAAATCAACAGGAAGTAACTGAAAATTAACAGGTAAATGACCTTGAATGGCCCAAAATTACCTCGTTGCCTGGCATTGGCTGCCACTGACGGCCATAAACGTTCAATCTGTTTGAAGTGGGAATTCATTCATTCGCTGCCACCCTCCCAGTTCAAATGGATTGGTCGTCTACTCGTGACAAACTCCAATTCCAATTCACAGCAGAAGCTTGTTTTTCTGTTTATTAGTTGGTTTTAGAATATCCTAGAATGATTTCCTGACCAATGTATCGATAATCGTTGCCGTATCGTCTTAGTTATCGTGAGCTTTGTATCGCAAACCGTATCGTATCGTGAGGTTCCCACTCCTACTTCCAACTGTGGAAAAATAGTTATGTGGAGACTCTTTTTATGCTAGGTCATCCTTAAAGGCCATGTTTGGAGGGCTTTGCTGGGGAACAATTCCACACGTACTGTTTCAATTTTATTTACATCTTGGTGAGACGCAGCGTGTTGAGTCGGACCGCCAGAATAGTGGCGCCCGAGGCGTACTGGATCTCTCTGAGGATCCCGTTCCACTTTTTCTCCGTTTCGTTATACCTGAATAGAAGCACATACACACAAAAAAAGACCACATTTAGCAAAATTTTTCTGTCTAAAAACACTATATGATCCTAAATACAGTGGTACCGCTACATACAAAGTTAATTCGTTCCAGGGCCTTGTTTGTAAGTAGAAATGGTCGTATGTCAGGCAGAATTTTCCCATACGAATCCATTGTAATCCCATTAATTTGTTTCACAGCCCGAAAACCTACACTAAATCCTTAATAAATCCTACTGGTACTATTGCAAATAGCAATTACATCAAGTAAAACAATTAAATTATGTATCAGAATCGGGAAAAAATATAATTATAGTAGTAATAATAATAATAATACCTGTAATAATGAAAATTATAATAACTATTTTCTTTCACTTTGTTTAGCTGCTGCGGACTGTAGGCCTGTTGTGTTGCACAAGTTCTGAAATACATGATTAAAACGCTGAGGAAGCTGGCGATTTTTTGGCGTTTTTACCACAACAATAATTATCACCTTAACTTATAAAGACTGGCGAACGGAAGCCTGAGGAGGTACAGTGTATCACAAAAGTGAGTACACCCCTCACATTTCTGCAGATATTTAAGTATTGTATTGGTCCGAATATAAGATGGTGGTTTTTCGTCTTATATGCGCCGTCGAGACATTATACCCATTCACGACGCTAGATGGCGCCAGATATCATTGAAGCGATGTTCTGTCATGATAGATCTCCGCTACTCTCCCCATTCACGCTAGATGGCACCAGATTTCATTGAAGCGATGTTCTGTCATGACAGATCTCAGCTTCTCTAGAGTTTAACCAGTTTGCATTATTTTAATGCAATGTTTTTCCTTATTCAGATTTGTTTCAAGACTACAGTTACAGTTCGACTTCACTTTGATGGTTAATGCAGTTATTGCAATTTTGTTGTTTTATCACAATAGATTGGTTTATTTACATTTCAAAAACCAGAAGCCATTCATTTACGAATGTGATTGCACTTTAGTTTACATATTTAAATGTTCAGATATTAAGACTTGAATGAAGAAAAATAACATGCTTTTTCTCTCAAATATATTGTTATACTCATTTGTTTCGGATGTACTGTAATTATTTTCTGTATAAAAATTCGGTGTTCAAAAAGTCTTTTTTCAAACTTCAGTCTTGAAAAAGAGGGGGTCGTCTTATAATCAGGGCCGTCTTATATACGGGCCAATACGGTATATCTTTTCATGGGACAACACTGACAAAATGACACTTTGACACAATGAAAAGTAGTCTGTGTGCCGCTTATATAATAGAGTTCATTTATTTTCCCCTCAAAATAACTCAAAATATAGCCATTAATATCTAAACAAAAGTGAGTACACCACTTAGAAACTACGTACATCCCTAAATTTCCAAATTGAGTACTGCTTGTCATTTTCCCTCCAAAATGCTATGTGACTCCTTGCAGGAATGCTGTCGGCATTGCTGCAGATATTGAAGAGGTGGTGGGGGGGTTCATTCCCACCACCATGCTTGAATGTAGGCACGACACACTTATCTTTGTACTCCTCACCTGGTTGCCGCCACACATGCTTGAAGCCATCGGAACCAAACAAATTAATCTTCGTTTCATCAGACCATAGGACATGGTTCCATTAATCCATGTGCTCTATTGACATGTCTTCAGCAAACTGTTTGCAGGCTTTCTTGTGTACCGTCTTCAGAAGAGGCTTCCTCCTGGGGTGACAGCCATGCACACCAATTTGATGTAGAGTACGCCGTATGGTCTGAGCACTAACAGGCTGACACCCCCCCCTCCCCCCCACCTGTTCAATCTCTGCAGCAATGCTGACAGCACTCCTGTAACGAGTCACATGACATTTTGGAGGGAAAATGACAAGTAGTACTCAATTTGGACATTTAGGGATGTACGTAGTTCCCATGTGGTGTACTCACTTTTGTTGCCAGGGGTTTAGATATTGATGGCTATATTTTGAGTTATTTTGAGGGGAAAATAAATTAACTCTATTATATAAACTGCAAACAGACTAGTTTTCATTGTGTCAAAGTGTCATTTTGTCAGTGTTGTCCCATGAAAAGATATACTTAAATATCTGCAGAAATGCGAGGGGTGTACTCACTTTGTAATACACTGTACGTCGAGATCGTACACATTCTACAGCTGTATTGTCGAGCCATTTCACTGGCGCGCGCATCACGCTCATATTTTTCTATCATTTCCATCTTCATTTAAATGGTAAGCCTCACCTCTTTCCTTTTTTTCACCACCTGCACTAACATTCTTGGAACCCATGTTGATTTCTCTCACAAGAAAATCTGCCGTGCGTCCGTCTTGCAGGAAAACAAACTCCGACGCTTTCATAAATCGTATTTCGAGCATGTCGTCGGATGTAGAAACAAATGGCGAGTCAAATTTTTCGCCGGATGTCGAAATGATCATGTGTCGAAGCAATCGTATGTCAAGGTACCACGACTTTATATTATCTTTGAATGTGCAACACGTTCTTCCCTTGAATGTGTTTTGAGCCCCACCTCCATATGTCGTTCATCTCTTTGGGAATGATCTCCTCACTGTCCTCTAAAGGCATCATGGCGAAACCTCCCACAGCGAAAAGCGAACCCCCCAGAGACACCAAGTTCACGGAACTGCGTTCTTGAGGGAACGGCTCAAAGTCTGACCACCTGTGGAAAGATCGCACAAGCTCTTAGCGCTAATTCATTGACCTTCACATTTGTGCCTGAGGAACTCACTTGTTGGTGGCGATGTCGTACACCTCTACGGAATCGGTCAGACCTGTATCTGTGACTCCAGCCGCTACGTAGATTTTGTTTTGGTGTACAGTTGCACCAAATAACGATCGAGCCGTCTTCATTGGCGCTAGCTCCTTCCATTCGAACCGCCTGGCGTCGTACGCGTACATCTTGCTCAAACAGTTCCTTCGCACATTAACATAAAAAAGCGAATTTGGTCACAACTTGTAACTTCAAGGGAACCACTGATAGAAATATTTTTAGAAAACAATTTGGTATTAAAACCCCTCTTGATGTTTTCGTTTTTATACAATTTGTAAATTTAGTTTAACTAGTAGGTCGCCATTATTGTAAACATCACAGAGCAGCGATGTCACTGGGTTACGCTGACGAGCTTCCAAAGTACGACTCGAGCGACATAAACATGTCATCTGTTCAGCCCTTTCAATTTGAACCCGGGAGGAACATTAATGAGCATGACAGCACTGTCAATATTTCACAAAACAAGTAGGAAAAGCAAAATGAACAGGAAAGACAGGCTGAGACGAGACGAGAGTAGGACAAAACCAGTGTTTTGCCAAAATATTCTGCACCGGCGGAATGTCCTACAAGAGGCGACTTTCACACCCAAAGTACTACCTTGGGCTTTCTGCTTGTTTTGTTTAGATGCATACTGACAGAACACACTAAAGATGCCTTGAGAAAATACTTACACATAGTAATATCAAATTAAGCCTACAAGCAGGACTGAACGGGCCCTTGCACTTTGGCGCAACTCAGACCTCACGCAACTCGGATGGCTCACATGTCAGGGTAGTGGCAGATCGTCTCCCGCTCATCATCTTCTGAGAAGCTAACTTACTCGGAACTCGCCTCTTTTTTGGTGTTAGAAATACATTCACACATCCAGGTGAAAAAGCCCCTATTGAAGAGCGTCCTAAAAAAAAAAGGAGTCGCTACTGAGCTGTGCAGCCATGCTCTTATTCAAAGACAAAATGACTCTTCTAATTGGGCCAATTCGACCAAGTGTGCCAAATTTTGTGGGTCTATGAGCTGCCTAAGTCCCTGAAAAAATCTACTTCCTTTTAATGGCGAGCAAAGGGTCATCACGGCAGCAGACAGCGACGTGTGGACAATATCCTTAAATCTTAAAACTTCAATGACCAACCTGAAAAGAACTGGACATGTAAAAGTAAAATGAGTGACTTTCTGTTGCCACTAGTTGGCGGTGTAAGGTTGATGCAAATGACCCCTACAGGTCCCTTCAGGGTACGACTCTCAACAAGCACAAGAAGTTTGGCGCAGATATGTTGTATGTCTGCCAAGTTATAACTATTCCGAATTTGTGGCTGGACGAAATAGCGACTGTCATTTTCACTTTTCTGTTGGACCCTTCAGCTTCAACGAAACTTCAACATTTTTCATCAAGCTGAACACATACGTCTTACGGCTTCCCTGAAACAGGTTTGAGATCAATTGATTTTCTTTCCTCGTATTCGTTAGTGACAGTGACAAAATACTTAATCACCTCGAGCGTCCATTGCGCGCATAAAATATGGCGCCCTCTGTAGGTCAAAACATGTACTAAATAGATTTTTAACTCAATTGGCATATTTTATGTGTTTCTAATGACATATTTTAGTAAAAGAAAACAATAGTGGCTTATTAGAACCAACAAGTCTAAGTCTGAAGTTCCCTTTAAAATGGCAAATATTGGACACCCGGCATACTCACTTGTCGTCTCCTTTTCCTCCAATGACGTAAACCACATCGTTGGAAGAAACTGTCGCGTGTCCGTAGGCTGCGTAGGGAAGCGGGTCTGACTCACCCCACTTGAAAGATCTAAAACAAAGAGATCATGTTAAATAATTCGTGATCATAATCCAATTTTCTGTGAAGACAGTGAGATTACTGTCTGTCGTAGACCAGAACTGAGTCCAGCGTGTGCTCCTGGTCCTTCACTTCCTTCCCTCCCATCACAAAGATGGAGTTCTCGGCTTCCCCGAGCCCGAACAGGAAGCGTGGAGAAGGGAGTGGTGGCATGCCTAGCCAGTCAGCGTTGACGGGGTCGTACTGAACACAGAATTGAATAATTTTAAAAGAAGTTTGCATTTATTAGAGTGGATATCCACGATACGTGGTACAAAGTGGGATAAATTCTGGTGGTGGTCCAAGGAAGGAGTCTTAATAACAGACAGAAGGAAATGTGAGATCTCACCTGTAAAAAGTAAGAGCAGAGCGGATCCTCCTTGTTCTGCTCATCAATGAACAAGCCCCCAGCCACAAAGATCTGGTTCTCTTTTGTGACCAGGCTGACGTGGTTCTTTGGAACCTGTGTTGAGACTGATGCCATGAAGCAGTCATTCCCATTTGGGTCGTAGGCCACCGACCCCGCGTCGCTGATCATCAGAATCAGTTCACGAACGAACATTCCGAAGCGCATGTTGTCATTCAGGATGCTCGGAAGAAGGGTCTCCTCTTGTTCCTCATCCTCATTGTTCTCGGAGCCGTCTTCCTTCTTCTTGTGGGCAGCTTTCGCTTCAGGCATTTTCCCATCTTGAGCATCCCTGACCAACTGGAGCTTCTTCTTCAACTCTGGATTATTGGAGATGAGTTTGTTCTTCTCTACCTTTTCTTTTAAGTATTCCTCACCTAGCAGGCGTAAGCGAACGCAGTCCAGCAATCCAGGCAGGTCCTTTTCCCGTTCCCCTAAGTCTCGCGCCACCCATCTCATCAACGCCTCAAACACGAGCTCCTCTGAATCTACGTCCAGGTTATCGTGGGCCAGGATGGCCGCCAGCTCGCTGGGCTGCAGCTGAAGGAAGTCCTCGTCCCTTGAGATGAGGCGGAAGCGCTCGCAGGCAAAGTTCCGCGCCGAGACAGCCAACCTGGGACAGTCCAGCATCAAGCCAAGCCTGAAGACTGCCAGGCAATTGCTGAGACTCAAACGTTTCTGGAGGAAGGATACACACACTGTGAAAATAGACGGGATCTGGTATATGTTGGCCACGGCGAAGATGTCCTGGACGTTCTGCTCCGTCACGTTGATCCTGGAAGTGTACAAGTACTTGAGGATCAGCCCCATGACTCCTGGCTCTACGTCCTCCAGAACCACCTCACGTTTTTTGCTCTCGTCCACATCAGACAGAAAGAGTGTGCGAAAGTAGGAGCTGCAGGCACACAGGACCAAGCGATGACACGGAAACTCCTTGTCCTTGATTTTCAAGACGCAGTCCACCAGCTTGTCATTCTCCAAAAGGTCGTACAGGCCATCTTGGAGGAGCGTCTGTTGGTACACCCGAGGCTCGTCCATGGGGTTCATTGGTAGAGCCATTAGTCCTGGATGCAACTCTGAAGATCCTTTCGTGGGTCTTCGAATCCAATGGGTTGTCCCTCACCAGGACAGAGTCAGTGGCCAACTGAAGCCCGTCCGTCCCTCAGCTGTCTCCACCTTTCAACTGAGCTCCAACTGGCAGGCTATTTATAGCCGGCAATGGGCTTCATGCTGGAACATGACAAGCACTCACTCCCCTAAAACCCAACCGAGCTGCCCCCTAAATTGCACCCACCCACTCAACAGCAGCTGATACATGGCTTCATTGCACAGAAATAGACTATAAGCAGAACCCTCTTTAGTCATCCTGAACTAATTTCTAGTTCCATGACATGACTTTATTCTCATAACTCTTTGTCAACTTTATGTTCTTACAAGATTCTAAATTATGGCCTTCCTCCAAATATGACAATATTGATGAAAACTACGGAAGAAAATGTTTACTTGAAAGAATAGGGCTTCAATCGAGTATTAGCATTTTATTTCCCTCAGCAAAATACATCTCTGTTTATTTTTTGTTTGCTCAAATTTTGAGGTATCACACATTAAAATGAATGTCTTAAAGATACTAGAAAAATGACTGTAGTAACATAGGAATTTCATGAAAAAAGTTTTTTTTTTTTTGTATGGCTATGTCATAATTTATTATTCTCAGATTGATGTTTCCCATTATTCCCCTTGACATTTTGTTAAATTGCATCACAAATTTAATTATAATACTAATACTTCATTTTAATTTAACCCTTAAACACCTGAGCCTATTTTGTCCGAGTTTCATGCCTTAGGTTTTGCCTGTATATTTTAAAGAAAAGGTTGTTCACAATGGCCTGGTTGGGGTCATTTTTTCAGGACAACATAACCTTCATGCCTAAACTTGTTTTCTTCACTGATCGATTATAATCGACATTTTGGACCCATCCATTCATCATCTGCTGCTTAATCCAGGGTCGGGTCGCGGTGGCAGCAGCTTTAGCAGAGAAGCCCAGACTTCCCTCTCCCCAGCCACTTCAACCTGCTCCTCTAGCGGGATGCCGAGGCGTTCCCAGGCCAGCCGAGAGACATTGTCTCTCCAGCATGTCCTGGGCTGTCGCCGGGGCCTCACACCGGGCGGACATACACACCTCTCCAGAGAGACATCCAGGAGGCATCCGAACCAGATGCCCGAGCCACCTCAACTGGCTCCTCTCAACGCGGCTCAACACAGAGTCCCTCCCGGATGACCGAGCTTCTCACCCTATCTATCTCTATGAGAGAGCCCGGACACCCTGCGGAGGAAACTCATTTCGGCCGCTTGTATCCGGGATCTTGTCCTTTCGGTCACGACCCACAGCTCGTAACCATAGGTGAGGGTAGGAAAGTAGATAGACTGGTAAATCGAGAGCTTCGCCTTCTGGCTCAGTTCCTCCTTCACTACGAACCGGTGCAGAGTCTGCATCACTGCAGATGCTGCATCGATCAGCCTGTCGATCTCCCGCTCCCTCCTACCTCCACTCGTGAACAAGACCCCTAGATACTTGAACTCCTCCACTTGGGTAAGGATCTCATCCCCGACCAGAGAGGGCACGCCACCCTTTTCCGACTGAGGACCATGGTCTTTGATTTGGAGGAGCTGATCTTCATCCCAACCTCTCCCACTTGGCTGCGAACCGCTCCAGTGAAAGTTGGAGGTCACGGCTTGATGAAGCCAACAGCATCACATCATCCGCAAAAAGCAGAGATGATTTTGGACCATTTTGGACCCAAAAAGACAAAAAAAAATCCCTAAATCTTTGGTCAAAATTTGTAACATTGATGTCTCATTGACAGCAAAACATGGTCGACGAACCGTTTTGAAGCTTAATAATATTTAGTCAACTTGTTAGGATAAACATTCAACAGAAAAAAAATAAGAGTGAATAGTTTTATGTTTGACAATGCTACACAAACAGCAGGTATGGTCATAGGCGTTTTTGGCCATTACACATACTATGGTCAAAACAGGTTATATACAGTAGACCGACAGTGCAAAACAGTGAAAATAAATAAATATTTGTTAAAACATATGTGACATCCAACACAAAAAGGGTTTGGAGGATATTTCTATGTGAGGTTAGGTCTTGCACCCATCACCTTATCAAAAGTATATGGCAGAAAACACAGATGAGACTGAAAAAGCAGTTTCTGCTCTTGCACTCCTCTTTAAAAGAAACTGCTGTATTTTAAGCCAAAACAACTGTTGTGATTGACAGAACAATATGCCTATATGCTGCCATAGCAGATTTATGGCGCATTAAGCCCCCAAACTGTTTTTAATTTGCCTGTTTTATCCTGAAAACCCCCGTTTACAGACGTCACGCAACCGATTTTGTTTCAACCCAGCCATAAAACGAAGGTAATTATATTTATTATTCAAAATGTCATTTTTAGCTTAGAATGATTGATGTCTAATATTTCCTTAAAAAAAAAAAAAAAAAACGACTTTAAAAAATTATTCACTCCCATATTTTAAACTTTTAAACAAATTACATCACAATGAAAAAATTGGTGTCTGTAAAAAAGTCACGGATATTTGCCTCATAACTGACACTTAAACTTTTTTTTTTGTTTGTTTCTGTCACATTTTTTCCGATATGTTAGATGATAAATAATCGATCCAAACAAAGAAAAATTGGAAAAAATGTTTAAAAAGGTAAATATATGAAAAATAAAATCTCGAACAATCCTTGATGTCTGCGATTTCTGCATCGCGACCCTTGTTATATTATGGTGTTATACTTATACTGTATAGCGCTTTTCCACCTTTCAAGGCGCTTTACACCATCTCGCCATCCACCTACTGGTGACGCAGCACCAGGAGCAACGTGGGGTTCAGTATCTTGCTCAAGGACACTTAGGCGAGTTCATCAGGGTGAAGAATTGAACCCACAACCTCTGTGTTGGGGGACAACTACTCTACCACTGAGCCACACCACCCCACTTAAACGGTGTTATACTTGTATAGCGCTTTTCTACCTCTCAAGGTACTCAAAGCGCTTTACCGTGTTTCACCCATAAAATCCCCCAAAAATCCAGCTGTGGCCATTCACAGCTGTGTCTTGACACTCAGTGATACATGCTACATGGAGTTTTTGGATCGAAGCTAGGTAAGTGCGCGACCAAATCTCGTTAAACTCATGGCATCTGTAATTCTGCTCTCGCGTGCTCTCACCTCCAGAAAGGGTTTTGTTGTTTACATTTTTTTTTTTCTTAAATGCCCTCCTGTTCAAAATTTTTCTTCCCCCAGAAAAATTGAGATTTTAAGCTTCCCAATGATGTATCACACATGCATATCGAACAATTTTAAAATTTGGCCAAATTGGGGGTCTCAGAGCGGAACTTCAAGTCACCTGAGTGTTTTCCGCCATATACAAATTGAAAAGATATATACGATTTTATTTTCCCACTATCAAATAATGGGGAAAAAAAGTATTTTAAAAAATGTTGACAATAAACTAATTCCATTCCATTTTTTCAGGCATGTCACTCAGTTTCCCCTTGAACAAGACAAAGGGCTACATCATACACTACGTCACACAGCCCACCCTTCCACCATTTGCGCTGTCAGCCTGTCACTCTTCCCAACTCGCCGACTCTCCAAAGAAAACGACAAATGTGGTCCAGCCTCTTCCTCGAGTTGATGAAATAATGCTTTAGCTTACGCCACATTTAGTTTTTGATTCATTCTGATTCATTTCAAAGGCGCTCGCTCAATCCAACCGGCCGTTGCTCGCTACATTTTCTCCTTAAGTGGCGCCCTGCTTGGCAATTTATCAAAAATGCTCACATTATGTCCGTCGTTCGTGACTTCACAATGGCTCCTGGGATACGTAGTCTTTTGTGGTGCTTTCGGTTTTGAAAATGTACAAGAAATGATAGAAATATGGACATAAACACATGTTCCATGCAGCGTTTTAATGCTGTTTTATGAGGGCAAGAAAACTATAAAACTCAAATGACATTATCTCCCATGTACTTGGTCGATTGACTTAAGTGAAAACGAGCGTAGACCTCAACTTCCGCGCTTTCAAATGAGACCAACCAGTTGCACGTGGGTGACGAGGCTTCAAAGATGATATGCGTAAACGTGTCGCCGCCGACACGCCCAGTGTTCAAGGGTCAAAAACAAAACACAAACATTTTAGTATTTTTGCACTCTTTTTATTTGCTTTCTTGACAGACGTTTCTGAAAATGTCCCTCGAGTTGTTCAGGAACACGAGATTGAGAAAATCATAACCATATACATTCCAATGACTGTAAGCATTTAAATATCTACTCTGATTTTTGCTTGCTGGGATCGTTGAGAGGCTGAGCGGTGGCTGGCGCTAGACCCGCGGGGTCTGCTGGAGGTACAGTTGAAGGTCCTGCTGGCATGGTTCCGTCCACCGTCGCGGGAGGAAGTGGATCAGGATCGTCAATGAGGGCTTGTTTCCGCTCTCGTTCCTTAATCACTTGAATCAGGCAGTAAGTCACGAACATGACTACCATGGTTGTTATCGGGAAACCTGCCAAGGCGTAAGAACAGGGAAGGTCGCACTTCAGGTCCAAGTAAGATTTTTTTTTCTCTTTACACTTCCATGACAGGCATACCAATTGAATCATTTAAACCACGTGTGTTGAGTTAATTATCGAGGGTTGATTGAATATTTGCTTGATTATTTGCTTGTGCTCATACATACCTAATAAATACATAATACATATTGCCATATTTTTTCTTATTGATATAACCAGTAAATGGTTATTGCTTGCTATATACTAGGTTGTAGTATTATGTTTAAGTGTTACAAAGAGTAAAGAGGGTCGGGATGACAACTGCCTTGCTTCATGGCCGCATCATTGCGTAACTAGACCTTCCGGGACATCTTCAGCACCTGGCGTCTAGACTTTCGTCTAGACCTTCGAGGACAATTTTCCATTCGAGGACATCTTCCATGGCCGCAGCGTTGCATAACTGAAGTGTCTGGGTCATTCTGACCACTTTACCTGTGCCCTTGCTTACACACGTGTATTTAGTTAGTTCCACCTACATGCTCACACATAGCCAACCAAAATCACATGGGTGTCTCCAGCTTGCTTTCCCCCTCCCTTCAGGGCGGCACCCTTCTGTGTTAGGACAAACCCCTAATAAAAAGAGCAAGGAGGGTTTTTTTCCTTAGATCAATTTTGGTGACTATACAGCGTAATCTAGCATTTCTCTTTCTGGTCCCTCTTTGCTCTCCTTGGCCAAGAAAACTGAGTGTCTTCTCTCCTTATTTTTGGGTGGGTCATTTTACAAATGTCTACCTAAGGGTCTATTTTTGAACTTGACAACGTGGCATGAATTCAACCCTGAAAACTCACCTTTGAGCAGCACACGCTTGGCTACCAACTTGGCAAAGTCCAAACTGTTGAGAAGCACCGTATTGTACAGCACGATACACCAGAAGTTGAAGATACAAACAGCGGCACGGATCCGTCGGGACATGGCCTCTGACATGGCATTCTTTTAGAAAGAAAGAACCTTGAGCAAGTCCTAAGTCATTACTTCGACCGCCATGAACAAGACCTCGAAAGACGCGAAGGGCTCCATTGAGAAGAGCTTGGCTGCCCACAGCTCGCAGTTGAGACCGAAGCAGTTGAGAAAAGCCCAAACTAGGACCACCTTGGAAGGCACCAACCACAAGGCAGTAACGGCATATGTGGATAGCGTGGCCACCAGTTCCGCCAGCACGTCATCGTGCTTGCCGCCCAGAGGATGGTACACATACCTTTTGATAGGAATCCACAACAGGATCAGAATCTGGATTTTCATTTTTTTATATTAGCTGCCTTTGGCAGAGATAGACATCTGATCCAATTGAAGTGGACGGATGGCAGCGAATGAACGAACGTTCATTCGCTGCCACCCTCCCACTTCAAATGGATTAGACGTCTACTAGTGATAAACTCGTTTAAAGTGCCTGTGACACCATAAAAAAAATCTTAAATCGTATTATTATTGGAATTAAAATCATATTTTGAGACGATTCAACTATATACAAAAATTTGACAAAGCGCAAATGACTACAAATGAGTCTGTAAATCTGCCGTTTAGCCCATCTTGTCATTATGGCGCTCTGGCGCCTCCATTTGGGTGATGATGTCAGCGTCGTGATTTCATAGGATTTACAATTCAGCCCAATGGAGGAGGAAGCCTTTTTCTGTGAGTTTGGTTTAAGCGTGGATCTTTCAAATGATATTGTCGATCCAGAGGAATCCTGTGGCATACAGCCATATATGTTTGAGTCATATTTGGGGGAGGAGGAAGCTTCAGAACGACAACAGACACGAGGCTGATGACTAGAGCATACTGTAAAATGTCATCACTGTTTTTATCCCGCCAATATTTTTACAGGATATTCTTTGTAAGTATTTTTCCCCGATTGCTAAATAAATTGTATGGTCATGACAAACAAGTATTGCGCTAAATGGAAAATGAAATATTAAAAATGCATTTATTCAGTAAGACAGGGCTAAATTACTGCATTATGGTCAAAACTGCCGACTTGTTAAACATCCTGAACGGTATTTTATGCCATTGAAGTTAGTCGGGCTCTTGTCATTTCCCTGCGTGGACTCGGAGCTAGGCTAAGCTACATGCTAACCCGAACCGAGCGGCTCTCCAAATCTCTTCCTCGCCTTTTGAACACGAAAAATTACACAAAACTACCCCGATTCGTGTCACACATGGCGGCGCGGGTGATAGCCTTCACCGATCGGCCAGCCTCCAGCGGCGAGCAAGTTTCGGCTCGCCATTCCCCTGCTGCGGCCCCGGGAGGAGTGCTCGTCGCCGGGGACGCACCTGGGGAATGAACGAATGAAATGGCACATTCTCAGTGGACAAACTGGCTGACGTCAGCGCGCATGGCTGCCCGAGCCCAAGCTGAAGATAGCGCTCTCTCAGCGGGCACGCGAAGAGGGCCGAGGGGAGGTGGAAGTCTCGACGCAATCGAGATCCATAGACGAGAGCGTCACTCCCGCCACTCCCGCCTTCTCGGTGGACAGGGAGCATTGTCACCCACAAAATGCAAGCCACCTCCTTATTAAAACGTGTGCCATGATCCCAGTATTTGACATAATATAAAGCACGCAGCTTACTCACTTACTCGTCCATCCAATAGTCACTCCATTGTCATACTTGTTTTGGCCATTCTTCGCGATGAACAAGATCTGTTTTAAAACCCAGAAAGGCTCACACCACTCTCCCTGGTGTAGCAACAAAAGCATGCAGCACACTGGGCTGGCGTGACGCAAAAAATAAATTAATCCGCAAAATGCATAATATAGTATAACTGTATAGTGAAGATAATGTTAACGTTAACGTCACATTCGCCTTCTCCCTCGATCTGAGACCATGGCCGGAAGTCTCTCATTTTCGTAGTGCGGGATTCCAAAAATGTAATCAAAATATTGTTCGCTTCTGCACATAATCAAGTGGTCCATCTCATTCAGGAGCAAAAATAACATGTGTAATATGAAATAATCATGCTTTTTTTTGTGTGTCACAGGCACTTTAAATTCACAGCAGAACATCGTCATACTCACTTGCACAACCAGTCGTTGATGCCTCGGTCAAAATGTCTGAGAAAGCAGATGAGGATTGATCAACAAAACGTCAGACGCTAACATAAATGATAAAACTCACGTTTCGGAAAAGACGTAGAGCGTGGTGATGCATTTTGGTGGCTTGGGTGGGTCCAAATGGTCCAGCCTAGACACAGTGCTGATGATTCCAAACATGACGGCGGCTTTTACCCAGTCGTAGATCAGATTGAAGTAAGCAACGCCAACTAAAAACCAAACAATCGGTGGTCACTTCCAAGCTGATTTCAAACCTTGATTTATTTTTAGGGAGAGTTGACGGACCAAGGGCCCAGTCGGATAGTTGCCTGAGCAGCTTCAAGTCGGCGGGTATGGTGAGGACGTACAGGAAATGGAAGAGGAGGTCCACCGCCAAGATGGCACCCAGGTAGGTCACGCCTTGCATGTTGATATTCCAAAGCTCCCGCTCTTTCCGGCTCAGGTCTGATTTATTGGCCTGCAGGGGGCAGCATACACAAGCTACTGGAGCAGATGATCTTTTTACATTGAGAAATACATAAATCTCATTGGATATTTGCATGTTACCGAGCCCCTAAAGTGACATTGAAAAAGAAAAAAAACAGAGGGAAAAAAATTAAGTTGATGTTAAAAAAAATGTCCCTAAAGGGACACAGAAGATTTTTTTTTTCCTGTCAAAGCAAAAAAAAAAAACACGGAGCCCATGTTCTCTGCATTTTCTGTACATCTATTGTTAACCATGTCGCTGAGGATTGGGAATCTTGGGGCACCTGACCTCATGATTCGATTACGATTCAGAGGCTACGATTCGATTATAAATCGATTATTGATGCAGAAACCTAGTTACAAAAATAGTACAAAAATCCTCTCAGGCTTAAATAAACTACCGTTTCAGTATCACGTTAACTGTTTTTTGGGCGGCATCAGTTGTGGATATTTACTCTCGGTCGGCTCCTCATTGCATCCCAAAGACCGTGTTGACTGTGTTTTAGTTCTGCTTTACTTAGCATATTTAAATTATCGAAATATGGATGTTTGTGAATCGTTCTCGAATTTTCAGCAGCCGAATCGCGAATAATCTAAGAATCGGGAATTTCACACACCTTTAGAAGTTAACAAGGACCGCCAAATCATAGAATGTTTTCCAACGAAAATGTCCAGTTGAGTTTTTGTCATCATATTTTAGGCCTATTTCAAAGTAAAACTCAATTTTAACCTGCCCCAAGGGTGAACAAGCTCCATTGTTGCCATTATTTACCTGGAAATTGAGCCGCACAACGCACATTTAAAAATAGTGGAATTAGGTGGTGGCGTTTTGTTTGTTTGTTTGTTTGGTTTTTTTTTTTTGCTGTGACCTCAACTTTTTTTTTTTTTTTTTTTTTGTTATTTGCTTCGAAAATTCCCACGATGTAAAAAAGTTTTGCTTCCATGTAATTTTTTTTTTCGGGGCAATTTTTTGTTTTAGTTTTTTGCTTCGACAGAAAAAGAAATCTTCTGTGTCCCCCCCCCTTTTTTTTCTTTCATGTCCCGTTAGGAGCTCCGTAGCATATTGCTAAATTATACTGTGTAGGTTGCAAAATATGTTTAAAAATTTATATTTTATGCAAGAAATTACATTTACTAGTATACTGCTGTTTTTTGTTTGGCAATGGAAATGGCTCAAAATTATCTAGTACACATATTTGCATGAGTCCATGGATCTAAAGGAATAATTTCATTTGAAAATATCAATACAACACAAATTTACATTTGATAACAAAACCTTAAATTGGATAAAAAGAAATGCTACAGCATTACCTTGGCAAAAATAGGAAACTTTTCTGACAGAATTATGTATATTTATACTTTAAAAATGTATTATTTTTGTTTGTAAGAAAGGAAAAGAAAAACTAACTATTCTTTAACGTGTCAAGTTTTCCCTTTTAAAACATGAAAAACAGAAAAACACCTTTTTAATTTATGAAATTTGTAATACAAAATCATAAATTCACTTAATCTCATAGCATAACAACTTTTTATCTCCTGAAAGAAAATTTCAAGCTTTTTTATTCAACAGAATACCACGTTTTTCTCTTAAGCGCAAAACATGTTTTAACACGTTTATTCTTCAACAATTCTAATTACATTTTAAAATTAGCATGAGCATGTGTACCTAATGTCACGGCCATTGTTTTTGTATGCAGCTAATGTGCAGTAATGTAGCTGGTGAGCCATGCAGTCAAAAATAACCGTGCTAGAGTTTAATTTGAAGGTGTGACAAACCAACAAGGTTGTGGCTAATACTCAGGTTACGCCTGTAGGCGTATTTGAAACGGACCTGCGTGTAGAACTTATCAAAGGTCATGATGGGGCCGAAGTAGAAGAAGGGCAGGTAGAAGTTGTACTTGAGCAGCTCTAGGATGCTGTAGTTGCCGTCCTTGCGCTCGCAGTTCTCCAGGGCGAAGCTGATGCAGCGCATTATGGTGAAGCCGCAGCCACCGTAGAAAAGGATGTGGCGGAGGTCGAAGTCGCCCGTCACAAAGCCCGCCTGCAAAATTCATTAATAATGGGTTCATTAGTTTTAAACATTTTTTTAATGCATAAGGAATCCCTGGAAACGTTTGAAATCTCCTACAGTGGTACCTCTACATACAAAGTTAATTTGTTCCAGGACCTTGTTTCTAAGTCAAAATGGTCGTATGTCGAGCAGGATTTTCCAATAAGAATACATTATAATTCCATTAATCTGTTCCACAGCCTGAAAACCTACACTAAATCGTTAATAAATGTTGCTGGCACTATTGCAAATAGCATTTACACAGAGCAAAACAAATAAATTATGAATACTAATAGTAATAATAATAATAATACGTGTAATAATGTTACGAATCGGGTTCTAATGTGGCGGATGTGTTTAGCGTGGTGTACCTGAACCGCGTGGCTGACTTGACAAACTGAGAGAGGACATTTTACTTTCACTTTGTTTAGCTGCATCGAAGAGGTGGCATGTTGTGTTATACAAGTTCTTAAAAACCTGATGAACCTGGCAATTTTTTGGCGATGTTGCCACAATAATGTCACCTTAACTTTTTTTTTTTTTTTAACCTGTCTTGTTCAGCTGCTTGACGCGGAGAATGAAGATCTGAGTGTCCGATTGATCTGAACAGTTTTAACGTATTACTTAGGAGTACGACATACATCCATTGTGATCATTCAACGTACCTCGTTTATTAGGAGAAAGCAGCTAGCAGGGGGAAAGAAAAGAGGGAAAGAGAAACGGAAAAAGCACAAACAAAACAAGACTTACATGAATCGCCTACTCTAACAAACTATATGTTATATGTTATATACTAATGTGTTGGAGCTATCGTTAGCTAGTTGTATTTCCAGTTGACACCATGTGGGGGCCTGATAACCACGGAAAGGGTGGGGTGGGGTCTGAGAGATAAGTGATTGGAAGGGGTGAAGTGTACTTAAATCATCCACGTGGTGTAGAACCCAGTATTTGTGTGAATCCCTTGTGTGAGTATGTTGGCATCCAATTCTATGCTGTATCTTCGCTAATCCTGACACTGAGGTTTCCTTCTTGAGTGTGTCTAATTTAACCTTGTCATGCGTGAGTCCCATCTAACATGTGATCGTCCTGCAGGCAAATGGAGATGCCACGTGGGTGCCACCCAAGGGCCCCAGCGCTTCCCCAGCTCACCCAGGAAGGGGGGGTGAGCCAGCGCAGCCCATCCCTCCTCCCACAGCCCAGCAATGGGACCATCGCCACCCCCCAGGGATCCTGGGTGGTCCTCCGGGCCACCTGCGCCCCCATCAACCGGCCTTCAGGGATGGGAAGAGGGGACGCACCAGAAACACTCACAGCCACCCCCGCCCGCCCCACGAGCCGCAGCCCTCCAGCCGGCGCGAAACCCCGCTGGACCCCCAACGGCCCACCAACCCCAGGGTGGGGCAGGCAACATCCAGCCGACCGACCGGCATCCAGCCAGCGACCTTGTCACCATGTCACCTTAATTTAGAAAGACTGGGGAACGGCGGTCGTCGGAGGACCGTCGAGATCGTAGACATTCTACGGCCGTATTGTCGAGCCAGTTCACGGACGGCACACAACGCTCATATTTTTCTATCTATTCCATCTTAATTTCAATGGTAAGCCTCAACTTTTTCCTTTTTTCACCACCTGCACTAACATTCTTGGAACCCATGTTGATTTCTCCCACAAGAAAATCCGCTGTGCGTCAGTCTTGCGGGAAAACAAAGAAACTGTCATGAATCGTCGAATTTCAAACATGCGGTCGGATGTAGAAACAAATGGCGAGTCAAATTTTACGTCGGATGTCGAAAAGATCATATATTGAGGCACCAATGTAATGACATTTTCTTGACAAATCTACTTTTGGTCTCCTATAGTTTAGACTGCAGAAAAAAACTGACCCATTTTCCTCCTTGAAATTTACAAAAGTTCTACTAAAATCTTGCGGGATTTTAACTTCTAAAAATTGAATTTTTACTAAAATCTTAATTTTTCTATCAGAAAAAACTACTTCAATCTCTGATTATGTCAATCATTCTCAAATAGGGGGGCACCCTCAATGCTGGGGAGGACGAATATGACCTCGGGGAACATACTTTTTTGTCATACTAGAGTAAAGTGTAATTGCACATCCACTTATTGGATGGCAGTAGCGCTCTCATTTTCAGAGCGTGCAGTATTTTTGGACCAAACAAGAGCAAATAAGCAGGAGATATGTAGTGCATTAGACAAAACTACGCTTGATATTTTGAGGCTAGAACAAACCCTTCAGCGACACCATGAAAAAAATATCTGACAGCGATGTTTCCCGAAAGCTAAGACAAGGAGATATGACGACGCATATGTAGTGTTTGGCTTAACTTTTAATACAGTGGGAGACAGGGAAAGAATAATGAGTTTACTGCGTCTAAAAATGTTGGTAGCGCAAAATATGAAGCCAAATCAATTAAGACGTCACTTAAAGACATTAAACTCCAATCACATTTATAAGCCGCTTAATTTTTTTTTTTTTTTTCAGCGAATACGGGCCGAATATATTGCCAATATTCATCCTGCTTTGTGAGTGTTATATCAGTAAACCAGCGAGCACTGTTAGCATCAAATAACGTGGCATACCATATTGCTGAGTGCAAAATAACCCGCTCCATAGAAAAGGAGCTGATACTGCCAGCAGCAAAAATAAAAACTGTCCCTCTGTCCAAAGACAGTGTCATTTTTTTTGTGTTAATTTTTGTTTTTTCGGTCAAATTGTTTGGCATATTGTACTTTGAGTTAATGTTGCTAATCACTTTAAATTTGTAATTAGTCATTGATTTTTAGGGCTGTCAAACGATTAAAATGTTCGAGTTAATCACAGCTTAAAAATTAATTAATTGTAATAAATCACAATTCAAACCATCAACAAAATATGCCATATTTTTCTGTAAATTATTGTTGGAATGGAAAGATAAGACACAAGACGGATATATACATTCACCATACTGTACATAAGAACTGTATTTGTTTATTATAACAATAAATCAACAAGATGGCATTAACATTATTAACATTGTTAAAGCGATCCATGGATAGAAAGACTTGTAGTTCTTAAAAGATAAATGTTAGTACAAGTTATGGGAATTTTATATTAAAACCCCTCTTAATGTTTTCGTTTTAATAAAATTTGTAAAATTTTCAATAAAAAAATAAACTAGTAGCTCACCATTGTTGATGTCAATAATTAACCAATGGTCATGGTGCTGAAACCCATTAAATCAGTCGCACCCAAGCGCCAGCAGAGGGCGGCAAAACACCAAAAAACACAAGTAACAAGTGGACATGACACTGTGCTGTCATTTTAATCTGTTTGAGCGGGACATGTGTGTTAAATGCGTCAAATATTTTAACGTGATTAATTTTTAAAAAATTAATTACCGCCCGTTAACGCGATAATTTTGACAGCCCTATTGATTTTATTAGTTTATTTTTCAGTATCAAATGGTCAATAAATGTACCTTTGAGTGTTTGTTTACAGTGTGTCACTTCTTTTTTAGTAATTCAGGCAAATTGATGCGCTTTAAGTCTTTTCAGTTACAAACAAAACAATGTTAATAAAGTCATACTTTATTGTACGTTGATCTATATTACTTTTAATGTTAATAAGGACAATGTTATGCAGAGGTGTACTTATAACAATTTTATAGGCAAACGATATTATTTACAGTAGCGGCAGAGAGTTAGTTGGGGGGGGCTAACAAAATAATTGAGAAGCACTGGTTTATGTGCTTAAATACTTCCAAATTCCAAAGCACTTTTTTTTTTAAATTCATTTCGACTAAATTTACTGCTTATTTTCTCAAAATTCATTCAAATGTTATATTTACTTGAACATGCTGTAATATTTCTTAAAGTCTTGATTATTAACATTATTTTCATATGGTTGTAAATCCTGAAATTCACTGTTTAAAATCTATTTCAGAGAGAAATGAATATGCTAAAATATATAGACTTGTACTTAAAAATGAAGTGCTTAACAGGGATAAAATGTGAATTTCCTATTGACATGATATGAACTCTTTAACATTTGCAGGTCAAGTGAACTCCTTAATGTACCTGCCACGACAGGAAGGGCTCACACTTGAAGGTGGCCAGCGTGGAAAAGCCTGTGACAAAGCACAGCCAGCGTATTTTAACCATGGAGATGCTGTAGAGCAAAATGCAGTGGGACAGGATGAGAGTGACGTAGGTCCAGCCCATGCTGGTCCACACAGCCAGGATCCCGTACGCCATGTACTCCAGCGACCTATACTGTAGAACAACAACAATGGTGTCATTCCCTGCTGACTGCTTAGGTTCCCCCCGCCCCCCATCTCTTTTGAAGAGGCACCTGAGGAGCCAGCATGGAGCAGAGCTTGGCAAACAGCACGTGGCCCGTCAAGGCAAACACAATGTGACAGCGGAAGGTCCAAATCCACATGGCCCACTCCGTATCCGCTGTGTCCTGGAAGTAAAAATCACCAAATGAAAGATTTGGAATGTGTTTCATGGAGGCCTTGTAAAGGTGTAGCTTACCATTTTCCTGCCAAGGTAGTGCCATCCTGGCTTCACGCTGGTCTTGAATGTTTTTCTGCTCGTGTTTGCTACAAATATGGATTTCAGCAAATAATATTGGTTCAAAAATATGAACATTTTATTAGGTACTTCATTTGTTTTCTGTTTTTGATGAATTCCTTTTGAAATTAAGACTCATTAATCAAAATGTTTAGTTTGAAAATATCCTTTATAGTATTCATCATTCATGTTTTTAATAATGTAAAATATTTATAATTGTTTACACTGATGGCCAAAAGTGTTGGCAACCCTGCAATTCTGTCAGATAATGCTCAAATTCTCCCAGAAAATGACTGCAATTACAAATGCTTTGGTAGTAATATCTTCATTTATTTTGCTTGCAATGAAAAAACACAAAAGAGAATGAAAATTTTTTTTAATCATTATCATTTCAAACAAAACTCCAAAAATGGGCCAGGCAAATGTATTGGCACCCTCAGCCTAATACTTGGTAGCACAACCTTGAGACAAAATAACTGCGAAGAACCCCTTCCGGTATCTATCAATGAGTTTCTTACAATGCTCTGCTGGGATTTTAGACCATTTGTCTTTGGCCAACTGCTACAGTTCTCTGAGATTTGAAGGGTGCCTTCTCCAAACTGCCATTTTCAGATCTCTCCACAGGTGTTCTATGGGATTCAGGTCTGGATTAATTGCTGGCCACTTTAGAAGTCTCCACTGTTTTCTCTCAAACCATTTTCTAGTGCCTTTTGAAGTGTCTTTTGGGTCATTGTCCTGCTGGAAGATCCAGCTTTCTCACACTGGGCCTTACATTATGCTGAAAAATTTGTTGGTAGTCTTCAGACTTCATAATGCCATGCACACGGTCAAGCAGTCCAGTGCCAGAGGTAGCAAAGCAACCCCAAAACATCAGAGAACCCCCGCCATGTTTGACTGTGGGGACCGTGTTCTTTTCTTTTAAGGCCTCGTTTTTTTCCTGTTAATTCTATGTTGATGCCTTTTCCCAAAAAGCCCTACTTTTGTCTCATCTGACCAGAGAACATTCTTCCAAAACGTTTTTGGCTTTCGCAGGTAAGTTTTGGCAAACTCCAGCCTGGCTTTTTTATGTCTCTGGGTCAGAAGTGGGGCCTTCCTGGGTGTCCTACCATAGAGTACCTTTTCATTCAGAGGCTGACTGATACTACAGATTGACACTGTTGTACCCTCGGACTGCAGGACAGCTTGAACTTGCTTGGATGTTGGTCGAGTTTCTTTATCCACCATCCACACAATCTTTCATTGAAATCTCCAATTTTCTTATCTGTCCACATCTAGGGAGGTTAGCCACAGTGCCATGGGCTTTTACACATATTGATGACACTACGCACGGTAGACACAGGAACATTCAGTTCTTCTTTCTTTTCTCCATGCTCAATTGGTACACACAAGAACACAGGACAGAGGTGGAGTCAACTTTAATCCATTTTAACTGCCGGCAAGTTTGATTTAGTTATTACCACCACCTGTTATGTGCCACAGGTAAGTAACAGATGCTGTTAATTACACAAATTAGAGAAGCATCACATGATTTTTCAAAGGATGCCAATAATGTTGTCCGGCCAATTTTTGGAGTTTTGTGTAAAATGATAATGATGTTGTTGTTGTTGTTTTTTTTCCATTCTCTTTGTATTTTTTTATTGCAAGCAAAATAAATGTAGATATTACTACCAAAGTATTTGGAATTGCGATCATTTTCTGGGTGAAATTGAGCATTATCTGACAGAATTGCAGGGGTGCCAATACTTTTGGCCAGCAGTATGTATCAAAGCATAAATAATTCACATTTCTTTATGACTTCAATCATTCAAATTCCATGTAATAAAGCAAATAAAGCAAATTCAATTCAAATTTAATTATTAAAATATTATAAAAGTTGAATAAAATACAAATGAAATACAAAGAAAAATAAATTAAAATAATGCAATAAAAATATTTTTATGAACATAAAAGAAAAATCTATAAAATCTTATAATCAAATCATTGTAAATACATAATCGCTTGAATTCTACAAAAACATTTAAGTTATTTGACAAACAAATACATTTAACTCGTTATTTTAAGATTTAAATTCAACTATTAAAATATAAATTATAATATCAAATTATTTTTTAAAATTCAAACGTTTAATAAAATACAAAATATCAAATATGAATAGATGAATTAAAATAGTGCAGTAAAATAATTTTACGAACATAATAGAAAAATATATAAAATCTTATTCATAATCAAATGTTGTAAATACAAATAATCATTTGAATTCTACAAAAACCTTTATTCCAATTATTTTACAAATACATTTAACTCATTATTTTAGAATTTAAAATTCAACTATTAAAATATACATTATTAATTTATATTAGATACATTTTGTTTATATTTTTTCAATTTAAACACTCATTAATGCAAGTTACAAATGACAATTTATTAAAATTATTATACAATACTTAAACACCCAAATATTATGATGAATGTCACATTTAAAATGATGCTTTCAATGGTCTTGTAGTATACAGTACAATTTATGTTGCTTGATACTCACACGCCGACGCGTCAAAGACACAGTAGGCGGACCAAAACACTGCCAAAGCCAGCACGGTGTTGTAGAAATACAGCTCATATTTAGGAAGCGCCGCTTTGATCCCCATGACGACACACAGGCGCCAACATAGACGGCAGGAGCTCGGCAGAAAAGCTCCTGAACATACATTTGTGTTTAAACATCCCGAACTGGTTTGACGTGCGAAAGTGCAACTAGACGTCAGGCTGTTACAATGGTGTTCACCTCGTTTCTAAATACAATAGCAACAGGACACTCCCATTACATGCAACACATGCATGGGTGAGTTTGAACGACAGGATGACGTGCCCTTATACTTTTTTTTTTTAATTCAATACAAGAGTTCGATTGTAAATCTAGTCCTTGGTTCCAAATAATTTGACACTCGTGATGTGAAATATTAACTCCTTGCCAGCCATTGACAACCATAGACGTCCGAATGGTCCGATTCATTTAAGCGGAGAGGGCTGACTGTTATTGTTCATGTCAATGTAATTGCTGCTACCTTTACCTCTCCCGTTAAGTGTCGCCACAGCGAAACAATTATTGTAACATTATTTTTTAAATTCAAAATATGAAATGCATGAATAAAAGTTGCACTTGCAGAGGCGGGTAGAGTAGCCCCAAAAAAATTCTCAAGTAAGAGTAGCGTTACTTCAAAATAATATTACAAAAGTAAAAGTAGTCGTCCGAAAAATGTACTCAAGTACAAGTAAAAAAGGTATTTGGTGAAAAGAACACTCAAGTAATGAGTAACTGATTATATTTTTGTTGGATTTTTTTTTTTTTTTTTTTTTTTAAACAATGGTATTTTTTTTCTGAGCACAAAGTTGTCTATGTGGACTATTGCTATACTGATACTGTACAATAACCCATTAAATAAACACATTAAGCCAAAGAAATACAATAATAATACTAATAATTTAATTTAATTCCATTCCAACAACAGAAATAAAATTAAATAAATGAAGCATTATTCATCCAAAGAGCATGACTGCCCTCTGGTGGAGAAATTAAAACGATCATATCTCCAGTTTTCCGTGGTCAATTAAATGCAATAACATGCCAACTTTTTTTTTTTTTTTTTTCAAGTTCTCTTAACAAATCGTTCAAACACATACTCCCACAAAAAAGGTCTAAATCTGCCTCTAAACTAAACTGCATGAACATATTTGCTCAAACAAAAACTTAAAGCCTTATGTTGGCCTGAACAGGGAGCAGCTGGAGTCAGCCTAGACGAGTTATGTCATATTCACTGTTGCCACCAGAGGGCAGTGTATCTTTCCAAATCGATAAAACTAAATGCAACACTTTCAAAACAAACCATGCCACTCTCATTAAACGAATCATCGAAGCAGCAAAATTGAATTAAAATCAATTAATCGTTGCCGTACTGTTTTGCTACTTCAGAAACACACACATACCTGTATCAAACGACTAGTATATTACTAAACACACCAGTATGTAAAAAAGAACATGCATAAAAATGCAGTTTATCATTTAAGGTTGATAAGAAGCACTCAAAGCATCTCAATTAGACATGCTTTCTTGTTTATTTTTCTAATTTTGAGCTGCAAAGTGCAGCTTTATTACTGCTGTGCTGAGTGCAGCTGCTGCTCTTTATGACTTGACATTTATTCCGTACCCTTGTCTTTGTCTTTTAACTCCTCTTGTCCACGTCTGCATTGGAAAAATACATCTAAAATAATATTGTTTTCATCTCAGCTGATAATCAAGGGAATAAAAGTGGTATTTTTACTCATTAGAGGTCAATAAAGTACAGCTGCTCACTCCTTTTTAAACAAGGCTTCAACAACTTTTCAATTTAAAAAAAGCTACACTTATAAATCAAATGTCTTTAAAAAATTTTTTTTAAGTATTCCAACAGTATAAAGAAATGTTCAAGTTGCATGCATGCCTAGAAATAGCAACATGGTCATGCACTTTACTTTTGTCCTCCGCAAGCACCTGTTGTCGTACTGACCTTGAACTTCGCAGTAGAAGTTGCTTCAAAAATGTTCCAAATGCTTTTAAATATTCAAATAAGCTAAAATGTGACAAGATATTTTTTAGGGTGGGCTGCAGGTCCCTCAGACTCCCTGAGGAGAGGGGAGCTGCTGCAGTTGAAAAGGTGATGTGTTGTATTTCTGCTTTTGCTGGCAAAGAGGGGCGGACCAACAAGGGTGGGTGGGCATAATTTGCCCCCACACCCCCCAAAGGACGTTTTACTTATATATTTTTTCTTATACGTCATAAGTAAAATGAGACAAAATGATGCACAGTTCCACACAATTTTTACATACATGCAGAAGTAAAATATTTACCCAAATTACAGCAAACAAACAAACAAAAAGCAGCTCTTGCTTAACTAAAAAGTTCATTACAACTGAACACGAGTGTGATGTGTACATTTTGAGTACTTTGAAAAAATAAAAAATATATATACAGTACTGTGGAAAAGTTTTAGGCAGGACACCTGCCTAAAACTTTTGCACAGTACTGTATATATATTTTTTTCATTATTAAATTTATTAGGATCATGGAAGCTTCCACTTGGGGAAAATATATACATACAGTATACCCTGTATATACATAATATAAAAAAAATATACAGTACTGTGCAAAGGTTTTAGGCAGGTGTTCTGCCTAAAACTTTTGCACAGTACTGTATATATATATATATATATATATATGTATGTGTATGTATATGTGTGTGTGTACATTGATCCCCCGGGACCAGAACCCGCCGCGATAAGTGAAAAAAGTAGGCGAACCCCCCCCCCCAAAAATATAATTTTTATTGTGTGTGTTCAATGTATTAGTTCAGATTTTGCATTAAAAAGAGGTAGATATGACATTTTCCCTTTTTTATCCCAAAGTATGATTTAAAAATATATATATATATGTATTAATAAATGGTTTTTAAGCACTTCAAATGTAATACTGATGATAAGTTTTGAACTTGTTACTGTCCCACCGAATTATTTTTAGATAAGAATAAAGTAGTAGAAAAATGCTTGGCCTTATTAAATGCTTCATCGAGTGAGTCCACTCACTCCACTCCACCGCTCACTTACACACAATGAGATGCCACAGCAACTGTTTAACAAGTTAAACGATGATTGACGCATGCGGCGCTTTGAGACTTTGGTTTACAAGCACCTGTGGCAAGATCGAACCCAAACATCTTTCAAAATCGTTAACTTTAAAAAGCATCTCCAGTGCACGGCCTGACGAACAAAGAGCAGGGAGAGGGAGGGAGTGAGAATGAGACTACGCGATCGGCTTGGGACAGCTCATCTGTATTTTTTTTTATTGAAAAAAAATCCGCGATGGACTGAGGGCGTGAAGTTTGAAGCGCGAAGTAGCAAGGGATAGCTGTATATATTTGTTGTTTAACTTCAAAACATAATAAACTGACAATTTCTATATATATATATATATATATATATATATATATATATATATATATATATATATATATATATGATGTTTTTAATTTATAAATATATGTAAGTAAACACACCCTGTTTATTTGTGTGTGTAAAAACAAACAGTACTGTGTTTGTAGTGTACATATTGAAAAATACTATGTAAGTACTGTATATCTAAAAATAGTATATACACACACAAACAAAAATAAACAATGAAATAAAATGGAGGCTATGCTATTTTCCATGTTCCTAATGGCCCCAGCTGTTTTGGGAGCGTGTAAGCCTGTTGCAATGTTTAGCCGCATCCATGCTTAGCATTCCGCACACGTGTGCCACACAGCACACAACAACACACAATACAGTGAAAATAGATGCACAACTCAAATATAAGACACAGCGGTAAAAAGAACCACGTGACATTTATTAGAAAAAAGGTCAACAGGAATTGTAAAAAAAAAAAGTAGTTTTTGTGCATTCATGACAACATTTCTCTTTGGGAATTGTGAACAGTCTTGTGTAATGAGTAATGTGCCACAGGGGATCTCAACCAGCACACTTGTTAATAATGAGTGTTCTGTTCCTTTCATTTGTCTTGTAGCCCTTTAAATCATGTTATGCTCCTTGAAAAGCATCTTGAAATTTACCCTGAGGCTCACTCCTTCTTGCTGGTCTCCTGTCCTTCAAAGAGGGGGTAACGGGTCTCCAGCTCAGGCCAAGTGGAGACGCCGTTGGCAAGCGACCAAATCACCTCAGGCAAGGCGTCCACCTGCACCGCCATTGGGTTTATTATTAGTACAACAGTCACAATCCTGGATTTAGAGTATAAAGACAATATTTGACGCTTTCCTTACTGTAGATTTGTAATTTTGGATAGAAACCACAAGGTGGAAGCAAAGCATGAACTGATGTATTTGTATGAGCTATAGATCAGTGTTTTTTAACCAGTGCGCTGCGGCACACTAGTGTGCTGTGAGACTGTGTCAGGTGTGCCGCGAAAAACTAGCCATTATAACTTGTCGCTGCCACATTGTAATTGTGTTCATTGCTGTGCAATTTAAATTTGTGTCAGTAGGGGGCACATTAACACTTTCCTCAAACTGTACTCAGCCAACGAAGTTAGTTTATTTCTATATGTTTATGTGATTGTCTATTGTACTATATTTATATTTATTTTATTTTAATTGTAAATCTATGTGTTTCTTTAGCATTCACGGCATGTTTTTTTTTATCTTTAACAAAATGAGAATGAAATAAATTCATCCGTTGAGAAAACCACTTGTGCCTCAAGTACCGTATTGGCCCGAATATAAGACTGTGTTTTTTGCATTGAAATAAGACTGAAAAAGTGGGAGTTGTCTTATATTTGGGGTCTAGACATTATACCCATTCATGACGCTAGATGGCGCCAGATATCATTGAAGCGAATGCTGAACTTGAGGAGTAATGTTCTGTCATGACAAATCTCAGCTACTCTCAAGTTTTCCCGGTTTGCGTTATTTTATTGCAATGTTTTTCCTTATTCAGATTTGTGGTTAATGTCGTTATTGCAATTTTGTTGTTTTGTTTTATCACAATAGATTGGTTTATTTACATTAAAAAAAAAGAATCATCATTTACGAATGTGATTGCACTTTAATTTACATACTTAAATGTTCAGATATTAAGATTTGAATGAGGCAAAATAACATGCTTTTTCTCTCAAATATAGTGTTATAATCATTTGTTTCAGATGTACTGTAATTATTTTCTGGATAAAAATTAATTTGGTGTTCAAAAAGTCTTTTTTCAAACTTGAGTCTTGAAAAACAGGGGGTCATCTTATAATCAGGGCCATCTTATATTCGGGCCAGTACGGTTATTGAGGGAGTTACATCGCTTTTTAAAATTATTTTTTTATTCACTTATACAATTTATAACATTATTAGGGTGGCCCCTGTACAGTATTTTGAAGGACACTCAGCCTTTTTAACAGCACGCGGACGGAGTTTTAAGAGGAAGGAAGGAGTAGGTTGAAGGTTGGGTATTGTGCAGGCAAGCGTCGAGGTATTGCTCGTGTCGCGATCAAAAATGGCTCGGTGACAAGATAAAACCTACTCCATTATGTTTCACGTTCCATCAAATATCATGTTGAGTAATTATATTATCATTAAATATGCTCTACAGAAAGTCATTTTGGAACATTTTTAGTTTGTGGTGTGCCACAACATTTTTTCCAATGTAAAAACTTGCCTTGGTTCAGAAAAGGTTGAAAAACACTGCTAAAGATAACGAAATTGGCCATTAGATGTCGCTGTTTCATTTTGTCACACGACTATTCAGGTATAGGAAGTGCTCATTAGTTGAGCAGGTGTGCAAGTAGGTAGGACTGCATTTAGTTTTTGACCTTTTGCCCAATTTTCAATGGAAAGTATATCTGATAAGAGTGAATACTGAATATCTGTGTGAATATTTCAAGAGCGGCAGTAAAGATTGAGAAAAAAAATGGGTGCAACTTCACAAAGATGGCCTAGCGCATCAAACAAACCTGTCTACCAAACGTTAGTGGCTTTAAATGGATTTTTTTCTCAAGGATGCTGACTTTGAATCAACATGCTGGAAGGAATTCATCGGGACATCTGTTGATTAAAGCAACAAAAGCAGTCCCAAAAGACTTGCTGTCCACCTGCTACATTCAGCTAACGCTACGACAGGACGCCAATGAACGACACTAAACGGAGCTATCTACCAGCTTTCCCCATTCGTGAGGACATCAGGAGCAGCACTTCTACAAGAGGTACCAGTGACGTGACATCATTTTTGGCTATTTAGGCTGTGTGCACACTTGCATAAACTAAAACAGATGTCAATTTCAAATTAAAATTATATTGATGAATCGTGTTTAAACTATTGAATTTAAATAATGTATAAAAATATATATATGGCGGAAAACACAGACAAGACTGAAAAAGCAGTTTCTGCTCTTGCACTGCTGTATTTTAAGCCAAAACAACTGCTGTGTTTGATAAAACAATGTGTCTGTATGCTGCCAAAGCAGATTAATGGCGCATGAAGCCCCCAAACTATTTTTAACCTCTCCGTTTTACCCTGGAAACCCCCGTTTACAGACGTCGCTCAACCTTTTTTGTTTCAACTCAGCCATAAAACGAAGGTAATTAATTATATTTCTTATTCAAAATGTCATTTTTAGTTTAGAATTACAGATGTCTTATTTCGTTTAAAAAAAAAAAAGAAAAACTTTTTTAAAAAATTATTCACTCGCATATTTTGAAATTTTAAACAAATTACGTCACAATGAAAAAAATGGTGTCTGTAAAAAAAGTCACGGGTATCTACCTCATAACTATCGCTTAATTGTATTTTTTTGTTACTGTCGCATTTTCTCTGATGTTAGATGATAAATAATATATCCAAACAAAAATTGAAGAAAAAAAGTTTAATAGGTTAAATATATGAAAAAGAACATTTCGACCACTCCTTGATGTCTGCGATTTCTCCATCACGACCCTTGTTACATTACCATGTTTCACCCATAAAATCCCAAAGAAATCCAGCTGTGGTCATTCACATCTGTGTCTTGACCCTCGATGACACATGCAACATGGAGTTTTTGAATCGAAACAAGGTAAGTACGCGATAATATCTCGTTAAAATCATGGCGTCTTTAATTCTGCTCTCGCGTTCTCTCGCCTCCAATTAGGGTTTTGCTGTCTAAATTTTTTTTTCCAAAGCCCTCCTGTTCAAAAAATTTCTCTCCCCAAAAAAAGAGATTTTGAGCTTTCCAATGATGTATCACACATGCATATAGGACAATTTTGAAATCTGGCCAAATTGGGGGTCTCAGAGCGGAACTTCAAGTCACCTGAGTGTTTTCCGCCATATATTATATATATATATATATATATAATATGCATACTGTATTAGTTTATGAGATTTTTAACAAAGCAAAAGATTCATTCCTGTAAATTCCCAATTACCTCGGCACGGATCTGCCTCATTGAGTCACGGTCCCTGAGGGTGGCGGTGTGCGGCGTCTTGTTGACGGTGTCAAAGTCGACAGTGACGCCAAACGCCACGCCGATCTCATCGGAGCGGGCGTAGCGTCTCCCGATGGATCCCGATGAGTCGTCCACTTTGTGGGACACGCACTTTCTTGTCAAAGCTTCAGCTGATGAGGACAAAAATCAGTTCATTCAATCCAATAGAACTGAATGATGGTAGTACTTTTTGAATGCAGTATGAAAGTATGCCAGTTGCAGACACTGTAAAGTACTTTTATGATAACACTTGGGGATATAACTTGGATTTTTTAAAGATTTAATTTACTTCCTAAAACAATTTAACAGTATTTTTTTCCGGCGAAATAAAAAGTGTGATTAAATTGCTGAATATTTTGTTAATGATTGATCTTAAATTGAAGCTAAGCCTTATTTTATTCACGTGTTATTTTATAACACATTTATGAATTCATTCACCTATGATATATTGTATTTTTTGTACTCTATGGCAGTGTTTTTCAATCTTTTTCTGTGTCACGGCATGTTTTTTCATTGGAAAAAATCTCGCTGCACACCACAAAATTACTTTCTGTACAGTATATTAAAAAAAAAAAAAAAAAAATTCTCAATATTTATTCTTACTCGGTGTGAAACCTGAGCCCGATTAGATGAACACAAACCCGATATCCTGTCAGGAATTGAAGAAAGACACAAGGAGCTCTTCTTCAACAGCTCTCTGTCTCTGTTTTAATTTTTTGATAGCAGTTAGGCTTGAAAAGCTCAGAATTATTAGACAGATGGACTTTCGCAATGTCTTTAACCGCATGAGGGCCGAGCATCTCGCTGACAATGGCTTTGCAGGCAAGTAGTTTTAATGTCTCTCCAGCAATGTGGGAGTTTTTGGATTTAGCAACAAGGTAACAGGCTTTAAGCGCTTTCATTTACCTTTGTAGTTTTTCTCAAAGTTTCCTGTTTCTCTGTGTTTTCACGAAGGTGAATAAAATAGTGCATCGACTTGTTTTGAAGCCACGGGTGTTTCGTTTGGAGATGACGTTTAAGCATGCTTGGCACCATGGCGCTGTTGGATAGCTGTTCATGTCGCGTTAAAAAACTAATCGGATTTCTAGCCATCGACCACCTTGCTGTCCTCGACAATGTTTTGGAGTAAAACACAGGGGGAGAATTGACGATTTTCACATATGGATAAAATGAAAAGGACACTTTCCAAAGGAAAGGACACTACAGTAGACGTGCTGGGGTCCACATTATCGCGGACATCAAGGTGGCGAATGGCTAGAAATCTGAGCAGTTATTTAACGCGACACGAGAAATACTTCGCTCATCTGCACACGACCCAGAACTTTCTACCTACTCGTTCCTTCCCACTGCAACTCTGCCCGATGACTCCTTCCTTCCCACTGCAACTCTGCCCGATGACATAAAAAGAAAAAAATGCGACATTGGAAAATTTCTCGCAGCACACCTCACGATCTCTCACGGGACATGAATGTGCTGCGGCACACCGGTTGAAAAACACTGCTCTATGGAGCATTGGCGTATCAGGCGTACCTTCAATGAATGTCCTATTTTAAAGCTTTTCCTATATAGGGTGCACTGCATTATGATGCGTAGTAGTAGTAGTAGTAGTCATGGTGGTTGCCATCATGCCATGATTAACTAATATTGATCCATATATATGGTGCATCGGTTTATAAAGCACACGCTCGGCTTCTGAGAAAATTGAAGGCTTTTAGTTGCGCCTTATAGTGCAGAAAATACAGAAACGACATTAATATTTTACAGTGTAGAAAGTAACTTATTTATATGGATTACTTAATACTTATAATGATGAATTTTTGCTTCGTTTGTTTTTTAATGATTTATTCAATTCCTAAATAGTCCATTTTGTATTAAATATAATGTTTAATGAAACTATTTAAACTAATTAACCTAAATTCTAGAGACGTGATAGACAATTCAGCGCTGAAAATGGCTAAAAATTCATTTCTATTTTCAGCGCCGAATTTTCTGCACATCCCTATTAAACTCTTTTAGCTCAACCATGATTCTGTACATGGTGTGTGTTTGTGTGTGTCTGAAAAGAATGAACTCACATAGTTTTTGGACAAAAGGTGTAAACTCTTGGTTTTGGCTCAGAGGAAGGATGCAGCATTTGTACGGGGACACGGTGGCCGGAAAACTGAAATACTAGAAAGCAATTTAATCAAATTGAATTCAAACAATCACTTGGTGGAGATGATCGAATTTTCAGGAACAACAACAACATAAAACATGCTTGTGGTCCTCACCGTTCTCTGTTCGTCGCCTTCTCGCGTGTTGAAGGAGTGCTCAAAGATGGAGTACATAATTCTGCCGATGCCGAAGGATGGCTCGATAACATTGGGGACGATTTCTTCAACTGACAGCGGAAGAGCATTAAAACGGTGATGTAATGTGGAATCGTATCCGCCTTTTTAAAAATGATTTACCATGTACTGTTTTCTGGAATCTCTTGACTGCGATCATATCTTTGGAAAGCTTGAACGTTTTGCCCTCCGTTGACACACTGAACTCTCTGTACAAGATGAATAACATATATACTGTATACAGTTACAAGTTTATGCTTAAACAATAAATTAGACTGTAATTGCTAGTTACCCGCTTTCGTTGAGACGCTTTTCCTGGGTGTCGATGAAACATTCGTCACACGCGTCCAGGTACTCGAAAATCAGCTTGGCATCTTTTTTGTACGCTGCTCCGATGACGCCTCTGTTAGGCTCGAACTTCACCACATTGACCACCTTGTGTTAATGCGTTAAGAAAGTGGTTTCTTGAGCAGATAAACAGCCCCAATTTTGTCTCATTTGGGTGAAGATGTGATTGAAAATGACAAAAATGGCAGGTGAACATGTTAGGATATCGGCTCTTTCAGGGGCTTCTCTGCCACAAGGGGAACCTTGGTGGCACGGGTGTGACACGAGAGGTCGTAGCACGAGCGGTCAGCACACCCGACAATCTCGATCCAACCCTGAAGAAAAACAGTTGTGATAAAAGAGCAGTCATTTTGGTAGTAATCAAGGTGGAGGAAAGCAACTTGCATAGGAAGTTTTGGACTCTGCATCCCAGCAGTCACAGGCGTAGTGAGCCATCTCGTTCTCCATGTGCTGACGGAAGCGCACTTTGTCTTTGCTAAGACCCACTTTGAGAAGGTACAGGTATATTCTGCCGATGAAGTAGCCTAGCACAGAGTTGTTGATGGTGCCCTGGATGATCAAAATAATGCCTGAGTGAGTACATCCTTTTTATTTCTGTCATACGCTCTTCATGGCTTAGGGCACGTTGGGGCCATATACATAGCTACCTGCGCCACAGCATCTCCGAGTCTCATGACCTGAGCAGACTGGCCACTGGTCTGAGCCTTGGACGAGTACAATAGGATCTTCAGGTCAGCCACGTTTGAGAATTTAGGATGGACCTTCTCATTGGGGTCTACAAAGTGCTCGATTTCAGCCATTGTGAACTCTCTACAACACATGTGGGCAGGTTTCACTGTACTTATTCCAATAATGTCTTATGCCAAGTTAAATGAAGAAGTCAAGGGTAAAATGGAATGCAGTCAGTCTTCGCACCTGACACGGATGAGCCCGGAGCGAGGCGAGATCTCGTTCCTGAAGGAGTTTCCGATCTGAGCAGCGCCAAAGGGGAGTTTCCCTTGGTTGAATTCCAGAAGTCGCTTAAAGTTGAGGAACATTCCCTGAGCCGTTTCTGGCCTTAGATAGCTGCAAAATCAAAAAGAAAATCACCATAAGTAGGCTAGGCCAAAACTTCATGGTCATCAATGTAGGGCTGCAACTAACATTTATTTTTATAATCCATTTTTCAGATGATTAACTAAACGATTAATCGGATAAATATCATTTCTTTCAATTACCTTCACAATATACCTTGTTGTTTTCGGCATGTTGTAAGTAGCAATAAAGACAAATTGGATGACTATTTCCTTCAACTATATCGATTATCAAATTCGTAAGATGTCGTAAGATGTCTGAAAATTGGCAGAAATGTGAATTGTGTTCCAAAGTAAAAGCAGAATTTTGTTCATGTCCTACTTTGACTTAACAAAAATATAATGAAGAAATCTTTGATATTTGCAAGTCAGACGTTATATTTAGGTTATTATTTCAGAAATTTAGACAAGTTTAAGGTGAAGAAGGTCCTAAACGATTAATCGGTTATAAAAATAGTTGTCGATTAATTTGCTTATCCATTAGTTGTCAATTAATCGATTAATTGTTGAAGCTTTACATCAATGTTTGTGTAATGGTAGCCTTACTAATATCTATTGCTAACTTTACTTGCTACTACTAGCAGTATAAGTAGGCGTGCTATTATTTTTTTGGGCTTGGAGTTACTATTTTTACTAGGCTTTGATGTGATCATATGAAGGTGTAATAGTCATGGTATTTGTAAGTAGTGGCATTAAAATTTTGGGTGGTGGTAGTCATAATCCTACTAGTTGTGGTGGGAGTAGTAATACTAGTTACTGAAAAATGAAACCCTTGTGTGTTTTGAAAATACTTGGCCAATAAAGAGGATTCTGATTCTATAAGTACAAGTAATAATAGCAGTAGTAATGGTATTTCCTGCACCGCATCGTAGTATATGGCGCACCTTCATCATAAATATGGCGCACCGCATTATAAGGTGCAGTAGTAGTAGTAATTGTAATAGCGATTGGGGTTGCGTTATGCATCCACTAGATCAGTGCTTCTCAATTATTTTCTGTTACGCCCCCCCAAGGAAGACGTAAATGTTTCGTGCCCCCCCCCAACTCTCTGCCGCCACTGTAAATAGTATAATTCGTCTATATTACTATTATAAGTACGCCTCAGCCTAACATTGAGTCCTTTTTTTTCTATTAAAGAAAAAAAGTAACATAGATCAACTTATAATAAAGTATAACTTTTTTAACAATGTGTTGCTTGTAACAGAAAAGACTTAACGCGCATCAATTTGCCTGAAGTTAAAAAAAAAAAAAAAAAAAAAAAAGTCACATCCAAACTGTAAAAATACACTCAAGGTACATTTTTGACCATTTGATACTGAAAAATAAAATGTAATAAAATCAGTAAATAATAACAAATTCAAATTGATTAGAAACATTTACTCTTCCGGACAACATGCCAAAAAATTTGACCGAAAAAAAACAAAACTGAATAGAAGGGGGGAAAAAGTCTTTGGACAGAAGGAAAGTTTTTATTTTCGCTGATTCACCACAGTGCTCACTGGTTTACTGATATAACACTGACAAAGCGGGACGATTGTGACAATTGGCAATATTCGGCACATTTTCGCTGAAAAACAATCAAGCGGCTTATCAATGAGATTGAGGTCTAATGTCTTCAAGTGGCGTCTTAACTGATTTGGCTTCTCCGCTATAATCATTTTTAGACTCAGTAAACAGTGGTCTTTCCTCATTTCCCACTATATTAAAAGTCAAAGGCAAACGGCCCGAAAAAAGCGCATTCTCGGCGGCCGAGGGAGAACCGTAGGTGAGGGCGGTGGTCGTGACGATCCCAAGCCGAAAACGGCACTTCTCGGCCGGACACGTAAGAACCGAAGAAGACTGTGGGTCGCTGCGTGAGTCCAGCTCTGCATGAGTCTCTTCCGTGTGCTCTTGCTTACTTCAAAAATACTGCACGCACTTTGAAAATGAGAGCGCCACTGCCACCCACGGAGTGGATGTGCAAGTACACTTTATTCTAGTACGGCAAAAAAAAAAAAAAAAAAAAAGCATGTTCCCCGTAATTTCCGGACTATACGCCGCAACTTTTTTCTCCATTTTGAATCCTGCGGCTTATAGTCCAGCGCGGCTAATTTGTTGATTTATTTGGGTTAAAAGGCAACACATGCCTCCTAGCATGCATTGCAGCGCTACAGATGTAAATAACAATCGAAATTCATGTTCTGTGCTAATTATTTATTTAGTTACTGTTCAAGTTGTTACATTAATTGTTATGGTATGTAGTTAAACTTTATTTGACAGTGGCGTCATACGACTGTCATAAGACGGTCATATTTATGACATGACAGATGTCATTAAGTGTCATCCGGCAAATTATGTTACTAACTCCATTTATTTCCAGTTTGGATCAATTCAAAAGCTAGAAAATTTGCCGGATAACACTAAATGACATCTGTTAGAAGCATTCATTAATGCTCATGACAGTGTCATCTCATATTTATGATTGTCTAATGAAAGTCTTATGGCGCTAGTGTCATATAGTGTTACCAAATACCAAAATGAGCAATTAATGAAACAACTGGAACAGTAACTGAATTAATAATTGGCACAGAACATGAATTTTGATTGTTATTTACATCTGTTGAGCTGCAATTCATGCTAGGAGGCATGTTGAACGACAACAGTGTTAACAGCAGAGGTTGACTGTCTCACCTAAGGGAGCAGTGATGGCCAAATGAAGCTTCTTGAAGCAATGAAGTGGTTTATTTGGTTTTATGACAAGCGTGTGATGGCGCTGTCAAATAAAGCGTTTCCGGTTAATATCTTTTGGTCTAAATATCCCAGAATACAGTGAGGACAGCTGCGGCTTATAGCTCAGTGTGCCTTACAGTGCGAAAATTACGGTAACCGATATTCATCCATATACATATGTATAAAGCCTATCAGATTATAAGGCGCACTCTCGGCTCTTGAGAAAATTAAAGGATTTTAGATGTGCCTTATAGTGCAGAAAATACGGTGGTTTAATAGTTCAATTAGCTATAAAACCAAAAATACTTGTAGTAAAAGGATAGTTAGTAGTAAGTACTGTTGTCATATTAGTAAGTGGAGGTTGAAGTCATAGTGGGATTTCCAATAGTAAAATTGATAGAAGTACTTGTTGGTGATATCAATGCTAGCAGTCGTTATATGGTAGCTAGTACTAAAATTATTACTACATGTTGAATTACTGTTAGTAGTGGTAGCAGTTGTATTAGTTATTTGGCATAAAAGGTAGCACATTAATTACGAATGGATGGAGCGGCAGTTTAAAGCTGGTAGTCAGAAGTAGTACTACCGGAAGCAGTAGTAATAACAAAAAAAGTAAGAGTATTCTTCATTGTAGTAGTTGTACCCAGGTGTGTTGCCCCCTGGCCCAATAGAGGTCTTGAACATGAGGTTGAAGGAAATGGGAGGGGTGAGGTCATTTCCTGTGGAGGGAGACTTGACGTTGTACTTGACAAATAGTTCGCCCAACTCCTGCTGTGTGTAGTTGTCCATCTGGAACACACAAAACCATAAAGATAAGAGCAGGACAAAGGCAGGATATAACACCATGTGACCATCTAAGCATCCACACAAACCTACCTGAGTGATCACATCCTCCATCTCGGCCACCTTCTCAGGGGTGCACGTCTCATTGGACATCACTTTCTTCAAGTGGGCTGTGGAGGGTAGATTTAAGAAATTGGTTACACATTTTTGTATCGACCTTAGTCTCGTCGTTCACATAATAATGCTTGTAAAAAATTTTAGGTTGAGAAGATGGAAGGCACTTGGACCCTTACCGTAATATTCGGAATATAAGCCGCAACTTTTTTCCCCTCATTTTGAATCCTGCGGTTTATAGTCCAGTGTGGCTTATTTGTTGATTTATTTGGGTTAATAGGTTACATTTTATTTTACAGCGGCGTCATAAGACTGCCATAAGACCGTAATAATTATGATATGACACTATCATGGGAATTATGAATGCTTATGACAGATATCATTGAGTGTCATCCAGCAAATTATGTCACCAACTCCATTTAAAAGTAAGATAATATGCCAGATGACACAAAATGACATCTGTTATAAGCATTCATTAATGGCAGTGTTTTATTTAAGATGGTCTTATGACAGTCTTATGGCGCCACTGTCAAATAAAGTGCTACAAAAATACCATAACTAGCAATTCATGAAACCACTGGAACAGTAACTGAAGAAATAATTAGCACAAAACATGAATTGTGATTATTTACATCTGTAGTGCTGCAATGCATGCTAGGAGGCATGTTGGATGACAACAGTGTTTACAGCAGGTGGCGGCAGTGGTTGACTGACTCCTCCAAGGGAGCAGTGATGACTAAATGAAGCTTCTTAAAACAATGAAGCTTTGCAGCAAATTGGTTCAAAGCTTCATGGTTGTTCATTTGATCTTATGACATCCTATGATGCCGCTGTCAAACAGTTACCGGTTAATATCTTTTGGTGTAAATATCCCAAAATGCAGTGAGGACAGCTGCAGCTTATAGTCCAGTGCAGCTTATACTATGAACAAATGCCGTTTTCGTGTCAAATTTAGTGGATGGCGGCTTATGGTCAGGTGCGCCTTACAGTCTAAAAATTACAGTAATCAACCAGTCTAAGCTGCATTCACACCGGCCGCGAAATAACGCGTGACAACGCGTGACGCGTACATTGCCGTCGCCAAAAGCATTCACACCGAGCTCGAGAAGTCAGACCGCGAGACTGAACTACTTCCAGTTCAGCCCTTGTTTAGTATCCGGTGAAACCATAGACGCATCGTTGAAAATGGCATAGAGAAGTTGTCGATGATCATTAGGAAATCTTCACCAGGAACAGCTGAAACACCAAATGCCAAAGCTAATGTTGATAGCCATCCTCTCCCTGATGTTAGCAGACTTTTTGCCAACAACGCAACACGAGAGGCCATTGCAGTGCGGGAAGCATTCACCTTATATTTCACAAATGAAGTTGCATTACAGTAGCAAGACTGTAAATTGTTTAGAAAGTGTTAATAAATACCACGCATGGACATTTGCCATGCCTGCATTTTCTGTAATGAATTTTTTTTATTAAATTTTCATTTTTATAATATTTTAAAATTCACTTGTACTGGCAACTCTTGTTCTGTGTGTGCAGTAATTAGAGCCTGGAAAAGACAAAACATGGTGTTTGGCAGTTGTATGATATTGATTTCAACATACAAGTTAATAATGTGATGTTAAAGTGTTTGTAAATTTCTTATTTAGTTTCTTTATTTACTATTAATCGATGACAAGATCTGCTGGAACCCCTACATTAGCTATCTCCAAGCCAATCTATCACCAAGTATTTCAATTCTTGCTAAGGCCTATCCTATTTTTAACACACAATCATTACAAACTCTATACAATTCATTACGTTCCTTGCTTCTAACCACCTGTTTGAAAACGAAGAGGTTAGTTATATTAAAAATGTTTGTGTGGATGAATAATATTTGTAATCAAGTATTTATGTACTTATGACAGTTGTCAGCTAATTTGTTGGTGCAGGGGGGTTGGATTTTCTAAGTTCACATTTCATACTACTCCTTTATTCATTTTTTAGTTGATGCCTGATGTTTTAATGCGCATATAATTGGAAATAGAATTTATGGTATAATAAATGAAAACCCAAATTGTAACTAACTATGAAACAAATGAAGTAGGAATGAATACAATTTTGAAAAGAATTTTAACAAGCCTATGTACATAGAGGAATGCAAAAACCTATGTAAGCCATTTTTTCAACTCCACTGCAAATCATATTAGTCTGATTGTAATTAGACTCCTTTGATACACCATACATAATAGAGCAGACTGCAAGAGATCAATTCGGTACTAATTAAACTATAACTGCCCACTGCAAAATACACACAGTAAAATAGTTGTAGAATAAAGAAAAAAAAAATCACACAGTAAAAAATTTAAAAGAAAATAACTACTATTTTTTAGTTGATGCCTGATGTTTTAATGCTCATATAAACGGAAATAGAATTTATGGTATAATAAATGAAAACCCAAGTTGTAACTAACTATGAGTGTAGCTGTACAGTACCTAACTAGGTAACAAATGAAGTAGGAATGAATACAATTTTGAAAAGAATTTTTTTTTTTAACAAACCTATATACATAGAAGAATGCAAAAACCTATGTAAGCCCTTTTTTCAACTACACTGCAAATCATTTAAGTCTGATTGTAATTTGACTCCTTTGATACACCGTACATAATAGACCAGGCTGCAAGAGATCAATTCGGTACAAATTAAAACTATAATTCCCCACTGCAAAATACACACAGTACAATAGTTGTAGAAGAAAAAATTCACGCAGCTCCCGTGTGCCTTCACAAACTCAAACGCAAGCTGATGCAACTTTAATCGAAGCTCCTGCTGCTTCATCTTTGGAAGTGTGTCGATAAGCTCTTGAAATGCCAGAAGACAGTGGTTTATTTTGTGGGTTGGTGCATCGTTTCCGTGGAATTTGATGGCTTGGATAATCTCATTCTCCCACGGACTCCCACGGAGTCTCCCGCCTTTCGCTTTTTACCTGTATTAAAAAAAAGTCCAACACAAACATCAGTTACGTCGATTAATAAACTTTATACATACCACGCGACCTTTGTGGTGTGACTGCCGGGGTGAGAGAGGAGGGGTCCTCAGCTAACTGTGGAAGGGGAGTAGCACAGAACGGCTGGCGTTTCTGCGATGTGAACCATGGCTGGTGTGCAGTCTGTCAGCGTGCTTCCCAAGGTAGGTGTTCCAGGAGGCCAGTCCATTGAGGGTGTAGTCGAAGGACGGATAGGCTCTATGCAAGGAGTGGAATCCCCCATCAAACTCTGATGTTCGTCTTGGCTAATGTTAAAAAAAAAAAAAAAAAATTAAATAGATATAGGTAAATTAAAATAACAAAATAAAAACCAAAACATAGTAACAATGCTGCATTCGTCAGTGTCATATAGGGGTCATGGCATTCCTTTGAGCAGATATGAAGAGTTTTTTGTTCCTTATTAATTTCTTCCATATCGCACAGAAACCTTAAATGCACATGCAATCGAAACTTAATGCACATACAAACGAACCGAAATTGGTAGAGGTCTTTCTCGATGCTACAAATTTATCAAGGAACGCCATTAATATCGTGCATTTCCACGTCGGCCGGCGTTGTGCCGAATAAAGGAAAAAAAAAAAAAAAAGACCAGCACCGAACCAGCTGCTGCTGCGCTAAATAATTGTAAACAAATAAGCATAGCAGTTTTCCCGTTTTGTCCGAGTTGTAGTAAGTTGTTGGCTTTAAGTACTGTAGCCCGTAATTTAGCATTTGCTACCTTTTTTTGCGCTAGCTGCGGCGTTCAGTACTTACCAGAAACATTGAGCACATCGCTTATTTCCCTCCAGGCAGCGTCCTTCTTGTTCCGGTCTTTCTATGTTGGCAATGTCGTATTGAAAAGGACTTTATGGTCACTCACAGCAATTATCAAAGCGCCTTCCATTTTCTGAGTAGTTCGAAATGTTTTGACGAGTGTTCACCGGATGTGGCGGCATGTTTCCGGCTCCGGGGCAGCTAAAGTCACGTGAATGAGAAAACGTATTCGATTGGCTGCTTCCCCCTCGACGCCGAACTCTGCCGCAGAAAAGTTCAACCAAACCATCTCCTTGCGGCGCGTTAAATTTGACGCGCGTCAGTCGATTTGGCGTCATCGCGACGCCCCGACGCGTGACGCGTGACGCAAGGCAGCTTGACGCGCCTTGTGGCGCGTTTACATTGACTTTCAATGGAAACCCGACGCGCCGCAAGCAAATGACGCGGCCGGTGTGAATGTAGCTTAACAGGAGCAAAAGTATGGACGATGTTTTAACCAGATACAAAAAATTTGCGTTGTCTCTTATTTATGTAATACTTGTTAGCTCAACTTGCCAAGCAAGTACAATAGGGTAGAGAACAGAGATTTTACATGTTTCAGTAATTTGGCAGGTGGAGGTTTTCAAGTTACATCATGTTCCTAAACCAGCACTGACTCGACAAGCCTAACAAGTGCAAGTCAAAATAATAAATACCAATTAAATGAAGTCTAAAAATGTTCCAAGAGATAATATTTTAAAAAGTCATTGTTAAATCTGTGTAGTGTTACTGGTAACTTTTGTGGTTTTGGGTTTGTTTTGATATATGTAATGTTCTTGAATGCAGAGAACAAGGGCGTAGGTTTGGTCTCAATATTGGTAGGGACGATAGAACATTATAACCTGCATGTACACTTTTTGCTGGGGACGAGACCTTAATAAGACCAAACAGATTGGGTGAACGGGGGTCAGGGCTACATTTCTCACCAATATGAACCTAATTAATTGATCAGCTAAATGATAATTGATAGGCTAAATGATTAACGCAAAATAAATCTGTATTGACCTATACCAACCAACTTTCACACTGCATATTTATAACATCTTAATCTGATCATTTTTCAAAACCTATAGTCGAATTATTTTCTCCATCTTGTTTTGAGTGTTAAAGGCTAGTTAACTGATTCATTTGTCAGATTTTTCCCTTACTTTAAGTGAATGTTAAATTGTACTTATTAAGCCCATTCATCTAAAACGTCATTTTTCACCCAAATCGAGACAAAAATTGCTTTTAAATAATGATGTAATGTTTTGAACAATATTCTTGATTTTTGCTTAAAATAAGTCTGTTAAGCTTATTCGCAGCCAGCTATTTTTCTTATTTCACGAAATTTCTATGTGAGTAAAATTTACTTGAAGCACTGGCAGAAAATTTTACTTATTTCTAGTAGATTTACACTGAAAACAAGGGAATTCATGTTTGTTGTTTTATTTCAGTTATAAGGAGGTGTTTTTTTGCAGTGCATATTTATTGGTTGAGGTGATACACTGTTCGATTTAAACCTGTTTCAAAAAAACTACTGAAGAAATAAGAAAGTGCGTCGGTGGGGTGGGAGGAGGGGGTGGGGGTCAAGTCATCAGGCAACTAAACGTGCGTTTGAGGGAAAAAATGGTCTGGCACATTCAGCAAGTAAACAGGGGTCAATGCAAGTCTGGACATAATGAAAATAATTCACTTAATAATGATAGGGTCAATTCTATCCTTAGAATATATGGGAAGACAATCTAAATTGCCTATATAACTGAAGTCATTATATAATGCAAATAAGGTTTTTCTTAAAAGTTGGTGGGGACAATTGGAGCATCCTGAAAAGTTGGTAATGTTATGTCCCTAGCGTCCCTATGCAAACCTACGCCCTAGGCAGAGAACCATTTCGTGTACCCGTATTTTTCGGACTATAAGTCGCAGCTGAGTATAAGTCGCACCAGCCATAAAATGCCAAACGAAGAGGAAAAAAACATAAGTCACTCCGGAGTATAAGTCGCATTTTTGGGGGAAATTTAGTTGATCAATTCCAATAAATAGAACAGAAATGTCATCTTGAAAGGCAATTTAAAATAAAAATACAATCAAGAACAACATAAGTGAATACACTGAATAAGTGTACAGTATGATAATGTTACGTGGTGCACGAACAACCAAATGCGAACGTGGCCGGTATGTTAACGTAACATAGCTAATAAGTTATTCAGATAACTATAGCATAAAGTACATGCTAACAAGTTTACCAAACCATCAGTGCCACTCCAAAACACCAAAATAACATGTGATATGATATAATAATGTGTTAATAATTTCACACATAAGTCGCTCCTGATTATAAGTCGCACCCCCAGCCAAACTATGAAAAAAAAATTGCGACTTATAGTCCGAGAAATACGGTACAAAAGAATTCAAAACCTTGTTGGAAAAACAAAATGGTATGACATTTGACAGCTGTAACTGCAGATTTTTGGGCATGCTTCAAGATGACATCAAGCATGTCAAATCTAGCTCCAAGCATAAAAAAAGTGAAAACCAATCTAAGTGCTCATGGCTCAACAAAAGGCTCAATTACCCCCAAAGCAAGAAAATTCCAGCCCCACCCCTTCTCCTGATGTGTGACAACCTATAATCAGTTGTTGGTTGTAGCATTGACAAAAAAACTGCAAGACTGTGCGAGCACCTTTAAGGAGATGATCAGCACGGAAGCATTCTCCTGTCTTGGCGTCTTTCACCATGTAGTCGGCAAACTTATCCACGTGGCCTGATGTCCTGATTTACAAGTTAGGTATTTGAATTATTTTAATATTTTCCATTTGATATCTTTTTTTTGTTGTTTTTTTTTTAAGCGAATTGCACTCACTTGAGGACAGGTTCGGGGGTGAGCATAGTGCAGTCGATTTCTAGGATCTGCTCCTCCTGGATAAAGTGCTGCCGCCACACCTGCAGAATGTTGTTCTTCAGCGCGCACCCCACCGGCCCAAAGTCGTACAGGCCAGCCACCCCTGAGTAAACATTCAGAAACAGTACGTATTACTAGTAATGTTTGTAATGGGGAAGAGAACCAGGAAGTAGCTCGCTAATATTTCACTTTTCATTTTACTCTACCTCCATATATGGCAAATGACTGATCGTAGAAGAACCTCCTCTTTAATGTGTCATCCATCTTTACCCTGTCCACAACTTCATCTTTCGGTTGCAAGGACAGTTCCTGTATCATGACAATAGCGTTTAGTTTCATTATGACTGTCATAAAAATAGCAAGTGTGAAAGTTAACCACAGCAGAAACACAGAGTATAATTTTTGAAAGTTCTACCTTCATTTCCAAAACTCTCTTGCGTGCTTTAAGCTCTGTGATGGCCTGGTTTACCTCCAACTCAGGGGCTCCTTGCTCCTTCAGCTGTGCCACCAAGGTGCCCTAGGGATTGTACATACTTGGGTATAAATTGGGAGTGGGAACCTCTTGGTACGATACGATTTGCAATACAAAGCTCACGATAACGATAATCTGACGATATGGCGATATAACGATTATCGATACATTGGTCAGAAAATCATTCTAGGATATTCTACAAACCATTAATAAACAGAAAAACAAGCTTCTGCTGTGAATTGGAATAAGTTTATCACTAGTAGACGTCCAGATTGAAAGTCTATGGCTGTCAGTGGCAGCCAATGCCAGGCAACGAGGTAATTTTGGGCCATTTAAGGTCATTTATCAGTTGATTTTCAGTTACTTCCTGTTGATTTTGGGGTATTTTATGGGTCACTTTCTGTTTATATTGAGTTACAGAACAGGAAGTGACCTGGGAATCACCCAAATAAATAGGCAATGACTCAAACTCAACAGGAAATTACCTGTAAATGCCCTATAATGAACAGCAAGTGACCTTTAAATGCCCCGAAAATTGAACCGAATGACTGTGAATGCTCTGATTTTGAATGAACGAACGTTCCCAGTCTAAATGGATTGGGCGTCGTGCACCGTCAATGGCAGCCTTAGAGTTAACTGAGACACTATTATGGTGAAAGATTTTGGTAGCAACTGGTTGGTTCCTTTTTTTGTTTGTTTTTTAAACATTGACACCTTTTTAAAACGATAGCATATCGATAACCTTTTGGGATACAAAGTATCACGATATATAACCATTTCAATATTTTGTCACACCCCTAGCATAAATAGCAGCATTTGTGCAGTTTTCTTTGCAAATTTCTAGCAATGGTGAAATTGGATTGTGGAACACTCATGTGCAGATTTTAAAATATACGAGTGGGAATATGAATGACAGGCATTAACTCTGAGCACTTTGTAAAGTTGAGTTGGTTTACAAGACAGTACAGTCAGTATCAGTTGTGAGTTTGAAATACTGTAGTAATTTGTACTCCATCATGTGCAATAATTTTATGCATTTTTTTCATGGATAAATGCTTATTTGTAGATACAGTATGTGTTCACACCCCTTTATTTTTTACTCAGTAAAGTAAAACCAATGAACGTGGGACTTCAAAATTCGTGTAAAAGTGTTTATGATCGCGCCTATCATTTAGGTGTAAACGTAGAGGAGGCATTCACGCCCAGGTCAGAAATTAAAGGGCAAAAAAAAAGAGGAAACCTTAAATCGTTCTCGTCTTGTCCCGCCCAAAATGAACGTACCTGCTCCCGCACAGCCTCCCGCAAAGGTGCCAAAGCTTGTTCCATTGTGCCACGTCGAAGCGAGTAGGACCCAGCGTAAAAAGTGCACCGTCTCCCCGCAACCAGCAGCCAGTTGTGCGGATGTTTTCTCCTTCATACTCCTATTCCCTCCCCGGCCCACCCCAACCCAGCAGGAGGAGCCTGTTTGTGTTCGCCCTGCCTCATACTTCTAGTAATTCTGAAACCAAAGCTTTGAGTTGCATCATCCAGATTTAACTACACTGCTCTATGTAATACAACTGTTTCGGTTTTTCTCGACAAGTGACCAATAAAAGTTCTTGACAAGGCTGAACTTTACTCGGTACCATCACTATTCTTTCCAGAATGTTGCTGAAGCATGATGATTTATATTTACTCTAGCAGAACATGTAAACATTGTTATCTCGTTGAAATGGTTAGATTTTATCATCTCCAGCCATCATCAGATCAACAGAGCATAGACTGAGCGGATTTTTTTTTAAATTTACTTGATGCCCACGTGCCAGGTCCAGGGTCGGATAATATTTTTAGTCTGCAACTCTGCATATTTATAATAATTTTGATTTGATGCCCACGTGCCAGGTCCAGGGTCGGATAACATTTTTAGTCTGCAACTCTGTATATTTATACCTAGACTCATAAGCGGAGTTTAAGGGGGGGCAGCCCCCCCCCCCCCCCCCCCCGGTGGCCGAAAAGTTACATTGCATGTAATTGACTTTCCTCTATATATTAGGGTGACCAAACGTCCTCTTTTGCCCGGACATGTCCTACTTTCACGTAGTGTCCTCGTGGTCCGGGCGGGTTTTTTATAAATTCATAAAAATCTCCGGTTTTAATGATTTTTTAAAATGATTTTTCACGGGACCAATTTGAAGAAAATCCCTCCGACCGCTGGGTGGCAGCAGTTGACATGGCTCCTACAAGAATGGAGGGAAGTAGTAGTTCTTGTTTTTGTTGGCAGTTTACCCCTATCATGAGGCATTACCGCCATCTACTGGGTTGACGATTTGGCCACAATGCCTGAAGTTTTTTTTTTTTTAATGATAAATACGTATATAATGGCAACTGTTGACTTCTGTCGGAGCTTTGACTGTAAACTCCCGTTTGGTGTCGCATCGGCGCGCTGCCGATGATTGTAAACTTTTAAAGCAAAGTTTGATTTTTGCCTCAGCTAGCTATCAGTAAGCTAAACCGCGCTAGGCATTATGGGAAACGTAGTTTTGAACTGCTACGTTTGGAAACATGCTGATTGAATAGTTTGTCAGTTTATTTCGGTTTTTGTTTGTGTGCAATCTAGAACATTGAATGAGAACATCAATTGAATGGGAATAACAATTTGTCAAGGACAATTGTCGTGATAGTAATTTCTAAAAATGTTTAGTTGGCACATAGCCTACTGTGTGTATGGACTACATTTCGATGGGTCTGCATTTTATATATATAATTTTTTTTTTTTTTTAAGTCTTTTTTTTTTTTTTTTTCAAACTGCATTTTTCCATCCAGAGTGAGGGGGCACACTTTAAATATATTAAAGTGATATAGGCATCTTTGAGTGAGTAAAATTCAAGTATCTTGAGGCCAGGCTGAGGCTGGGCTGAGTGTCCTCTTTTTTAGAAATCAAAATATGGTCACCCTACTATATATAAAAGTTGTAAAGCAAGAAAACACAACTAAAATGAATGAAATGAACAAAAAAAGATTTTTATAATGGGTCTAAATTATTTTTCAAACTGATCATGTGACTACCACCTTAGACGGTCATTTGCTTTGCGTTCATTTTCACACAAAAAAAAGGGGGGGGGGGGCAATTTTATTTTTTATGTTTTTTTTCTTTATTCTTTAATTGAAAATATTTTATGATTAAAGCAACTTTAAGGGGGATAGAATAATTTAACACAAATGCCCTACCCATAATATGGCCCGAACACAAAAAGGATTGCTAAAATCGAAGAAAACTTTTCTTAAATGAAAAATTAAGTGTTCAAATGCAAATTTTTGAATACCAAATGTTTGTTCGCATTCAAAAACTGCTACAAACGGTTATTTTGTTTGATAACTAATCTCATATAGGCTATAAATCAAGATAGTTTTATATTACTCTGGGTTTGTAATCTGTAAAGTTTTATTGGAACCAAAAACGACACTGATAAAAGTAGGACTATAAATAATTGTCCCAATAAAAAGCAGATAATTGAAAATATATATTTTTATGGATTACATTGATGATAATCCGGCTCAAGAGGATTTGGACCATTTTCTAGCAATGATCTTTCAATGATTAATAATTTATTGAAACTGTTGCAGATTAGTACTCGTAGTAGCCCTAATTCTGATTAGTACTGCGTTCGATAATGAATTTTAATCCATCGGTGACAGACGCCGTGAACCTAAAACATGCTAAAATTGTTTCGATTATATCAACCCGTGGAAATTGATAACTAAGTAGATGTGTAATGTTAATTTCTATCAACAGCAGAGGGCGATATCGCCCAAAATGTCAGCCACCATTGATGGCTAGAAACTGAAAATAAGTGCACCAACTCTGAGAAAATGAATGAGGGACAGGGTGCATTTGTATTCATCACCATTCCCCAATTTTGCATGTAATTGCTGATTTAAATGCAGCATTACTGCCAATGCAATCATTGGGCAGCATCACCGGTCAGTCATTAGCAACACCATTGCTCATTCAAGATAAACTGTATTGTATTTACGTTTTTGTGGGCAGCACAACAAAATTAGTGGTCAGTCGATTTGCCTCGAAGTCTCATTGTTCTTATTACTGCAAATCACTGCTCTGGCCATTACACAGGGTTTGCATGTTGTTTAAGATACTCCGGTTTCCTCAGACATTCCAAAACTTGCTAGAATTTACATATTATCTTGGGATTATTTGCTATTAACACTGTAAAAGGAGAGAACCTTTTGAAAGTGGTATGCACATGTCCAGTAAGTGCTGGCGGTTTTTTATTGAGCGCTAGATATATATCTGGTCGGCCGGAAAAGTTGAATAGCGGCATCTTCCTTCAGTCGAAGACAACCGGATAACAGTTTCTCCCTTTTTAGAAACACATAAGACGTGGTGTTCATACATGGTCCAAATGCTGTTCCTCCTTGTGGACGTGATCAATACAAGCTGAGTGATGATCTTCCTGGGTGATGCAAATGCAACAGAAGTCTGTGGATTTTTTTTCTTTCTTCCTACATCGGGCAGAAGAGTATGCTTCACTCCTCAACTGCGTCCCTCTTGCTGGTCTCCTGTCCTTCAAAGGTGGGATACTTTGTTTCCACATCTGCCCAGGTCAGCGTACCGTTGGCCAAATCCCGAATGATCACAGGCAGCTCGTTCACCTGAGGAGGGAAAAAGATGTTAAGTTAGATTTCCGCCGCAAGAGTTTTCCCCATTCGGCCACGAAACCTCTACTTCAGACAGAAAATGCAGCTGGAAGGGATACCTCGGCACGGATCTGCCGCATAGAGTCACGATCCCTGAGGGTAGCGGTGTGAGGCGTCTTGTTGACTGTGTCGAAATCAATGGTGATGCCAAACGCCACACCGATCTCATCCGTCCGGGCGTATCGTCTCCCGATGGACCCTGCGGAGTCATCCACCTTGTGGGAGACACCATTTCTGGTCATGGCCTCGGCTGGGAGGAGAGAAAAGTCGTGAACAGGAGTTGAGATTTTGTTTGATGTATAGGATAGGACAGGCAATTATAGCAGTAAAAACGTTCGCTTATCATAGCAGAGCTTCGTCCAAATTGCCCTTGAATACAATTGTGTACATGTTTTGGCTCAATCTGTTTACATTGTATGCAATGTTTAAATAAAAAAAAAAAAAAAAAAAACTTACAAAGCTGCTTCACGAATGGCACAAACTCTTGGTTTTGACTCAAAGGCAGAATTGAACATTTGTATGGTGCAACAGTCGCAGGGAAGCTGAAGAACTGGGGGAGAAAAAAAGCATTCAATTAATCAAGTTAAAATATTGCATACTGCCCGTTTGTATTGAAGGATGAGCATTGAGTGCACATACAGTCCTTTGTTCGTCGCCCTCTCTGACATGGAAGGTGTGCTCAAAGATGGTGTACATGATTCTACCGATACCGAACGAAGGCTCGATGACATTCGGGACCACTTCCTCCACTAGGGATGACAAGACACTTAGGATGATCAATTCCATGCACCCCACTTGAGCTCAGATCTTACCATGTAGTGTCTTCTGGAATCGCTTCACGGCCACCATGTCTTTGGTCAGTTTGAATGTCTTTCCCTCCACCTCGATGGTGAACTCTCTGTGGAGTTCAAGACAGATACTACTCAACATTCAAAGAGTGAGGAACCTTTGACCTTTCCATTTTGAGTCTTACCCAGTCTCATTGAGAAGTTGCTCCTTTTCTGCAATGAAACACTCATCGCATGAAGCCAGGTACTCCATGGCAATCTTGGCATCCTTTTTGTAAGCCTTGCCGATGACTCCTTTGTTGGGCTCAAACTGGACTACGTTTACGACTTTGTGTGACGACATTAAGGAGTGTTTCCAAAGATGTAGAACGACGGAGAACACGCGCACTGGCCTTTGTCAAGGATATGGGTTCTTTAAGTGGCTTTTCGGCAACCAGGGGCACCTTGGTGGCTTGGGCGTGACATTTCAGGTCAAAACAGGAGCGGTCAGCGCACCCCACAATCTCAATCCAACCCTGGCAAGTAGAAACACAAGAGATAAGCACACATGGGAATGCAAAAAACGACCACATGAAGACACCATATTGAAACGTACGTAAGATGTTTTGGTTTCGGCATCCCAACAGTCGCATGCATAGTGGGCCATCTCGTTGTCCATGTGCTGGCGGAAACGCAGCTTGTCTTTGGCTATTCCCACTTTGGTGAGATAGAGGTAGATCCTACCGATGAAATACCCCAGGACGGAGTTGTTGACCACACCCTACGAGACACAAAAGATTTGCGATAAATTCCAACTTTGTCTTTCAGTGGGACAGTCCTCCCCACCTGCTCCACAGCATCTCCAAGCCTCATGATATGTGCAGATTGGCCGCTGGTCTGAGCCCTGGAGGAGTACAAAAGAATCTCCAGGTCGGCCACATTGGAGAACTTGGGGTGGACTTTCTCACTGGGGTCCACAAAGTGCTCGATCTCAGCCATGGTGAACTCTCTGTCAGTGAAAAGTGCGAAAATGAGCTCCCATGTTGTAATTAAAAGGACCTATGTTGCAAATCCCCTCACCTGACGCGGATGAGTCCGGAGCGAGGCGAGATTTCATTCCTGAAAGAGTTTCCTATCTGAGCAGCAGCGAAGGGGAGTTTTCCCTGGTTGAACTCCAACAGTCGCTTGAAGTTGAGGAAGATTCCCTGAGCTGTTTCAGGCCTCAGGTAGCTACAAATGCACACCCGTCAATTCAACCATTAGTCTACAGAAAGAGTGGCCATCATTAACTTTTTTTGTTGTACCCTGGCATGTTTCCCCCTGGCCCGATGGAGGTCTGGAACATGAGGTTAAAGGAGATGGGAGGCGTGAGGTCATTTCCTGTGGTGGGGGACTTGACGTTGCACTTGACAAAAAGGTCGGTTAACTCTTGCTGGGTGTAGTTGTCCATCTGTAAAACATAACTGTCATTATGTCAGCCAAAGTAGACCCACAGAATTAAATGAAGTTCCAGTCAGACCTGTGTGATGACATTCTCCATCTCTGCCTTTTTCTCTGCAGTACACTTCTTGTCAGCCATCATCTTCTGGAGATGCGCTACAGGAAAAAAAAAATTTTAACATTGTACCAACTTGGTGAGAACATTAGTGCCTCAGCTATTGATTATTTCGGTAACCGATTAATCTATTGATGCGTTAGCTCGACAAATCAAATAATAGGATGACGAACATTTCGTATGTTGCACAATAAACATTAGGAAATGTAAAACTGTTTATGCCTACAATAACATTTATTTTGGCTTGCTAAGATTGCACTTTCAAAAGAGCATAAAATACAAAATTTTCAGTGTTGCTTCAAACTATGCATTAAAACTAAATTAAAATACCTGAGCTTAGATCCTCATTTTTTAATACCATTTGAGGCTAAGTAAAAAGAAAGATCAATTGGCTAACTTGCATAGCAAAAGTCAGCTAGCTTAAGGTCTATAAAATGCCAACTTTTTTTTTTTTTTTTACAAAGCTCTTGAACTGTTCAAACATTTTCACAAAAAACTGCTAAATATACTTCTAATCTGAATAACGAATGCATCAACACACATTATCTCAAACAGAAACATACATGTTGGTCTTAACAGAGAGCAGCTGGATTCAGCCATGTTAGACGAGTTATAGCCTATTCATTGTTACCAATAGTGGACAGTGTAGCCACCCAAAGCAGTAAAAATAAATGCAACACTTTCAAAACAAACCATTGCAACATCACTAAACGAATCTTTGAAGCAGCAAAATTTGATACGAAGTTTTCTAATTGCATTACTCGAGTCAATCGATTAATCGTTGCAGCACTAGAGAATATTATAGAGATTTTCTCTTAAGTCAGTCTATTATTGCGTATTAATGGCTTGTGTCTCAAATTGCAAAATCAGGTTATTCACGAGTTAAGACCCAGTTGGGCTTACCTTTGAGTAGGTGATCCGCCCTGAAGCATTCGCCATTCTTGACATCTTTCACCATGTAGTCAGCAAACTTGTCTACATGCCCTGATGTCCTGGTAACACAAACAAATTTGGTGGCTATACATCCAGGTGCAGTGACATTTTAAAACTACAGGTAGTCCCCAGGGTACGACGTACCCAACTTGCATGATTTCGACTTTAGGACGCCGGAGTCTTGTCTGCCATTATGTCTCCAGTCATTTTTTAAAAAATATATAATGTTGACTTTTGTTTCGTGATGCATGCTTTTATTTTGGCGCAGGAAGCATAGAGCAGGTTGTACTTCCACACGTGAGTAAGAGGAAAGGGTGTAACGGTACATGTATTTGTATTGAACCGTTTCGGTTCGGGGTCCTCGGTTCGGAACGGAGGCGTACCGAACGAGTTTCTAACGTAATGTAACCCTTACTTTTCGAGGCTGCGAGTCGATCGGGTTAGTTTCTTTGTGTAGATTATATTTACTCCGTCTTCTCTACTATAATGAGGACCAACACGGTAGGACAGTATAAGAAACGTCAACGGCGCGGCAACTTGGCCGCCACGAGAACGCAGTGAAACGCGGGCGTTAAAGTCAATCTGCCAATGCACACCAGTCGCAGTGCGGCCGCGTGTCAGAAGCGGCTCAACGCGACGCACAAGAAAAGAACGGCAGAGTTTATTATTTGACGCGAGACACGGCCCTGCTGCGTCAATATACAGTGGGGAGAACAAGTATTTGATACACTGCCAATGGGAAAAGCCATTGGCAGTGTATCAAATACTTGTTCTCCCCACTGTATACTACTAACTAGCATCGGGCAGACCGGAAGTCACTCGTGTGAAAACACTGTGGATCCGGTCGAATTTCAAACTAATATGCAATCGTAACTCACTTTTTGAGTTCATCAGATCTCTTGAGTGGTAGATCGGGGCACAGCTGACTTGTCTTTGTTGATTTACTATTGTCTTCTCTGCTATAATAATAACCAACACGGCCCCGTGTTCAATACAAAACCCTCCTACCACAACAAAACAAGTTGGAACTAATTTTCACATGGGAACTAAAGTTATACAACATAAAATATAATATCAATGAATACTACATCACATTTGTAAAATATAAACACATAATAAAATAAATAATAGCCCATTTAAATAAAATTGAAATGAGCTAAAACACCTGTAATTAAATAATAAGATCCTGCTTACAAAATTAAATTTATTAATTTCTGTGTGGCGCTTTGAGAAAATCCACCAATAAAGCTTTTGAAAACCGTTCATAATATAAAATGATTCATTGAGCCATTTCATTTGTAAAATACATGTTAAAATCTTTGTCATTGGGATTGCTTTTCTCTTTAGCACAGGACTTTCCTCTTTCTTTCAGAAACAAAGCTGACCAATACGCGGGGTCTGAAAGGCAAATTGTTGTTGGATTATTATCCTTAAATACCCGCTACTTTTTGAGCAGAACTCTCGCTTTGTAAAGGCTAATGTTCCTATTGTTGAAAGCACAAAAGTCTGTAATAAACAACTAGCACATTTATATTTTGCATTTTGTTTTCTTACTGTACTGAAAATGAACCGAACCGTGACCTCAAAACCGAGGTACGTACCGAACCGAGATTTTTGTGTACCGTTACACCCCTAGTCAGAGCGCATCTACACACAAAGAAGAACGTATTTGCGCACACGAAGTCGCGAGAGAGGAGACAGAATACATCTGCAAGCCTGCGCGCACATTTGTTGCTTGTGAAGCATCCACAGAAGCAACACCAGTATATAACACCTTTTGTTCTTTTTACTGTGCATTTTCAATTTCAATGATTGTTTTTGATGATGTGCCTACACTAACTGAACTAACATGCTAATCGTTCGTGTGGATTGTTATTGCTGTATCAGCAGCTAGTTATAAATGCAAATCAAATTTATTTTTTAGCCCTTTACAAAACCCGAAAGACCCTCAAAGTGCTTTACAACAAAAACATGGCTAAAGATAAATAAAAGGCAGGAAAGTATTATACAATGACATTAAAAAAAAAAGACACAAAAACGGCGCATCGCGATAAAAGTCAAGACAGCAAATTAAACAATAAAACCGATAAAATCCAAAACATTAAAAACCCTTAGGCAATGAAACCAGGCTATTCTAATCTGGGGAGAAGGGGAGTATAAAAACGTGTGTTTTAAACAGAGACTTAAAGAGACCTAGATTCGTAGTGGTACGGATTTCAGGGGGAAGGCTATTCCACAGCCTGGAGGCAGCAACCGCAAAAGATCAGTCTCCCCACTTTTCAAGTTTCGACCTCGGAACATGTAAAAGAAGCTGGCCGGTAGAAAAATTTAAATTGCTATTATTGAAGATGAAACTGATTTAAAGCATTTTTTTTAGTTTCATTCTGCAAGTGCTGATGTAATGAGCAGCTGAATAAAGTCAGCAAAACAAACGGATGTCTGAAATCGTCATTTCGGAGCTCAGCTCGCTGTCTAGCGAGGACGGTACAATGACTATAACACATGTTTTTGGATAGTTATTTTGGGTATTTCGGGGTACTTAACGGGTTAATTACGACTCAAGAAATTTGGGTTACGTTGCCAGCGTAGGAACAGAACTCGTTTGTAACCTAGGGACTACCTGTAGTCACTTAAAAAGAATGTATCTGCAACCGGGCTATGGAAGTCTGCGATAATAACAGCTCCCATGCATGAAATCGCAGAGTCAATGTGCGCCTGTCCAATAAAAACCCACAGTTCAGCACTTTGGAGCTGACTCTAGGAACCACCAGGCGAAAAAAGAAACACTAGAAGAATGCGTGTGTCGTTTTGGCTCACTTAAGGACGGGCTCTGGAGTTAGCATGGTGCAATCGATCTCCAGGATCTGTTCCTCTTGGATAAAGTGCTGCCTCCACGCCTGCAAGATGTTGTTCTTCAAAGCGCAACCCACCGGCCCAAAGTCATAGAGGCCGCTCACCCCTGAGAATATCACAAGTTCAGCAACATCTGTTGAGGCACAAACATTCAAAGACTAAACATTTCTTTACCTCCGTAAATAGCAAAAGCCTGATCATAAAAGAAACGCCTCTTTAAGGTGTCTTCCATCTTGGTTCTGTCAACAATGTCGTCTTTGGGTTGTAACGCCAGCTCCTGCAGTGACAGGTTGAATCAATTCATCCTTGGCAAAGTTGCAAGATGCGCTCAATTATTGCTACCTTGGCCTCCAGATTCCGCTTTCTTGCTTTGAGTTCAGCCACCGCTTTGGTTATGTCCACGTCAGGAGCACCATCCTGCTTCATCTGGCGCACCAGATCCCCCTGAAAAACGGGAAGTCCTTACCTTTTAATGAAAAAATTCGAATGGAGTCCTGCATTTGCTCCGTGAACGTTAAAAACAAAAACACTTGTTTTGATTGGCTATTAAATGTTAAGATGGCTCACATTAATTAACCGATAACACAAATTTTGGGAATAGTGAATGGACAAGCTATTTCGGTTTTAAGTCATGATATAACTTCCCCATTTTTAAGAACCACACCCCGTTTTAAAAAGCTCAGCTGTGACCGCGGTTGAAACGTGGCAGAAGGGCGCAGACATGACTGCTCGCCAGCGTTAGCATTAAGCTAGTAAGCAAAGCCCATTCATTGACTCGGTTGAACTGCACTTAGTTAGGCTAAACGTGGCGTCGTGATCGAAACAGTTTGATACACGTATTAAAAAACGCAGTACCTGTTCCTTGACTGCTAGCCTCAAAGGAGCGAGGATTTTCTCCATGTCGCCGTCCATGGTTGTTCGTCCTTCTTCCAGCTGCTGCCACAAGCTTTTCTTCTTGTTCGTCCTCCAAAGGCGGGCCGACGTGGAAAAGGGACGGTTCCGGAGGTGATCCAATCGTATAGACTGGGCCTGCAGCACCGAGCAAAGGGAGGGAATGTGGCCGGTGGTCCTCAGCAGTGCGGATGCAGCAGCCCCGCGTAGAAGAACAAGCATGGACAGCCCGTAATGCGAGAAGACCAGAATGATGAAATCGCTCCAATGTCGAGTAAATGTCGTTTACTTACATCGCCCGCACTTTCGTCTCAGTTAAAAAAAAAAAAAAAAAAAAAACAATCACGACTGCCGAGGGACGCATCCGCAGATTCGCCACAAATAAAAAGGCTCAAATGAAATCTAAACAAAACAAAAATTGATAAGGCTTCACACTCTTCTATGGCTCGACTTTACGTCTTTTCGAAATGGTATTTTTATTTTATATGTTATTTTCTTGGGAGAATTAGTTGGGTGTTGTTTGACTATGTTCCGCTAGATGTCACCATGGTTACGAAGTGCAGATTTCACTAGTTCTAGTAATTTTGTTATTGTTATTATTTATTTGCAAAAGTCCAATAGTTCTGAGGAAGGTTGAGTATATGGCGGAAAACACAGACAAGACTGAAAAAGCAGTTTCTGCTCTTTTAACCCTCTATAAAATAAACTGCTGTATTTTAAGCCAAAAGAACTGTTGTGTTTGATAGAACAATATGTCCATTTGCTGCCATAGCAGATTCTTGGCTCATTAAGCCCCCCGAACTATTTTTAATTTGTCCGTTTTACCCTGAAAACCCCCGTTTACAGACGTCGCGCAACCGCTTTTGTTTCAACCCAGCCATAAAACGAAGGTCATTAATTATATTTATTATTCAAAATGTCTGTCATTTTTAGCTTAGAATCAATAATTGATGTCCAATATTTCCTTTACAAAAAAAAAAACTTTAAAAAATTATTCACTCGCATATTTTAAACTTTTAAACAAATGACGTCACAATGAAAAAAATGGCATCTGTAAAAAAGTCCCGGATATCTACCTCATAACTATCGCTTAAAATTTTTTCTGTTACTGTCGCATTTTCCCCGATATGTTAGATGATAAATAATCAATCCAAACAAAGAAAATTTGAAAAAAAAAAATGTTTAAAAGGGTAAATATGACAAAAAGAAAATCTCGACCACTCCTTGATGTCTGCGATTTCTGCATCGCGACCCTTGTTATATTACCATGTTTCACTCATAAAATCCAGCTGTGGCCATTCACAGCTGTGTCTTGACACTCAGTGATACATGCTACATTGAGTTTTTGGATTGAAAAGAGGTAAGTACGTGATAATATTTCGTTAAAGTCTTGGCGTCTGTAATTCTGCTCTCGCGTGCTCTCACCTCCGGATAGGGTTTTGCTGTTGAATTTTTATTTTATTTTATTTTATTTTGTAAATGCCCTCCTGTTTAAATTTTTTCTTCCCCAGTAAATTGAGATTTTAAGCTTTCCAATGATGTATCACACATGCTTATCGGACAATTCTGAAATTTGGCCAAATTGGGGGTCTCAGAGCTGAACGTCAAGTCACCTGAGTGTTTTCCACCATATATAATCCATTTTGTACGGGATGGTTGGCAGCTTCAAAATGGATGACTGCCAAAATGGATTGGATGTAGGGCTGAACAATATTGGAAAAACTGACATTGCGACTTTGGGGGGGTTTGCAATACATCGCATTATTAAAATTAGAATAATTTTCTCCTGATGACTTGAATAGCTCTGTTTGGGAAGATTGGTTGACTCACCATGACAATATTGTATTCATGTAATAACATTTAATCCAGGTTAAGGGGGTTCATCTGTGAATGATGAAGCAAAGACTTCCCTATCAGTTGACAAGACAGCTCCTAGAGACATTGCGCCATGGTTTACTGTAGGGGGCCGGGCCAGGCAGAGCACCGCGGAAGTTTTCAATGCGATAAACTCAAACACACGCTGCGTTCAAACGCCGGATTAGGTGGATATGGGAACAGGATGAAAGTTTTGGTGCATACAATCAGGCAGGAGTGTCTCAAGAGTGATTTGGTCAAGGATTCAAAGTAATTATTATATAAAATAGCTTCATGCATGCATTTTGAAACATTGTGAAAACAATTAAATGAATGGGGAAAAAATAGCCTAACTTTAGCTTCAAATGATTGTATAAATGAATGGTAACTGCCAATTTCTTTTCTTTTTAACCAAGAATGTAGACTGTTTTACTTTTATATCGATAGAAATTTCCGGGATATACGCATTTATTTCCAAGAGTTATCAACTTAAAAAGTTCTTTGTTTTGTGATGGCCACCATGTTGTATTTTGTATCCATACACTATAGCATAACTTTACATTTAAATAATCACGTAATATTCAGCCAACTGCCTGTTTTTGGCAAGAAACTAGAAATTTAGACATTTCTGAGTCCATACCAAAAAAAAAATCAGCTTTTACGTATTTTATGTAACATTTCAATCTAAAAACGACAAGCGCCAGATAGCCCGCAAGACGTGCTGAGGCAATAGTGACATCGGAATTCAACCTAAATAAGTTGTGATTGTATATAGAAAAATGTATAATTTGCTCTTGTTGTGGAGAATTAAGATGATTCTGCATGCTTTCCTCAAGTTTCTGATGTGAACAATGAGTGATTTATTAGCTGTTGAAAACTTATGTCAAAATTGCACTAAATGAAAAAAATGTAAGTCGCTATTTTGGGCAAAAGCTGATATGATATGTTGAACATTTCTATTGATCCTGAAAATATAGGTGATTATCTCTGCATTTGATGGTTTTTGTGCATCTAGCATAAAGTCTGAGAACTTTATAGCCATTTTAAGTTTTGTTGTACTTATATAAAAAATAACTAATCGGGGTTTTATTAGGGAACGACTTTGTATTTTTTGAAGCCGCTGCTCATGGAGACTGAGAGGTGTCTGTTATGGTTTTAGATCGCTAGCAGCTTTAGTTTTGAAAATATTAGTATTTTAAGTTTTTGAAAATAGGCTCCCCTACGGAGCGGCCCTGCGCCCCGTTTCCCATCAACTGATAGTGAAGTCTATGGATGAAGATTGCTGTATATAAAAGGGATCCAAGAGGACATGTCTCTAAACTATTGCTGCTTTTATGAAGCAAAACAAAAGTCTACATGTTCCAAAAAAAAAAAAAAAAAAAAGAAACATTCGCATGTCCTGCGATTGGACTGTTGCACTTGCGCACATTCCGATGGCAATGTTCAAATGATATATTCTGCGGGCCTAATTGGATGTCTTGCACTGATGAGTAACCTATAAAGGGTCAATAGTAATTCTAATTGTTCTGGTAGTTATGGTACTTTAAGGAAAAATCTAAGTAATTTCTCAAAAAATGCCATTTTTCAGAGGAAAACAAAGTTGCTGTTGTCTTTTTTTGTACAGAACTACATCAACGTTCATAAAACATTCAAGGGGTCTGCGAACACGCCACACTTATTTGAAGATAACAAGCCTGATCATCGGTGTCTTATCAAAGCAAATATCACAACCCTATGTATTTTAATAATTCATCAACAGACGAAACGTACGCAGCTCTAGGCAGGATCACTCAGTTAGTGAGGGGAAAAAAGGAGAAGACAACAGGTTTGTGAAGAAATGACTCAGAAGTGTGACTTTGATCTTATTCTTAAAAGTAACCGGGTGGAAGAATCGAAAATAAATGCATCCAACAAGAGTGAGGAATCGTAACAGCTTTTGGTTTTCTGTTAGTTGAATATAGCCTACTTCCACTTTATGGGAAATTATTTGAGTCAGTCAATAATGTGCAGATGTATACTGTAATATTGCTTTTTTGTGTAGTATTGATGGTCTCCAAATGCAGAATGATATATGATTGTGAAAATAGGCAGAGGTTTGTTTACTCTATCAATATTTTATCTGGGTTTTGTTGGACTCTTGTTGTCCTGTCATATTTAAAAGTGACCCACACTTCCAGTCACACCGTGTTACACATTAATGGTGTATAACAGCGCCAGCGTCCTCCATTATATGATCAGGTGGGGTCAGTCAGGGTTGGGTGGGCCCGAGCCCAATTAAAGTGACAGACAGGGAAGGTGAATTGGGACAGACATAGTGACGTTCTCACTGCTGGCAGAGGACCAAGGAAGCACTTTGGACTTGGTCTCCTCCCCAACTGAACCTGAGTGAATAATGTTTGTTGAACAGCGTGTAGATTTGACTGTCAGTGCTTGAGGGGGATGACTCTTTAAAATGCGTTGTCAGCAGAACAGAAAGTACAGATTATTTATTTTTATTTTTTTAATTTATTATGTTACATATTAGGAGTGGGAACCTCTTGGTACCTCATGATACGATTTGCAATAAAAAGCTCACGATGACGATATGGCGATACAACGATTATCGATACATTGCCCAGGAAATCATTCTAGGATATTGACAAAAACAACTAATAAACAGATAAACAAGCTTCTGCTGTGAATTGGAATGAGTTTATCACTAGTAGACATCCAATCCATTTGAACTGGGAGGGTGGTTCGTTCATTCGCTGCCATCCCTCCCACTTCAAACGGATTGAACGTCTATGGCCGTCAGTGGCAGCCAACGCCAGGCAATGAGGTAATTTTGGTCCATTTAAGGTCATGTACCTGTTGATATTCAGTTACTTCCTGTTGATTTTGGGGTATTTCATGGGTCACTTCCTGTTTATTTTGAGTTACAGAACATGAAGTGACCTGGGAATCACCCAAATAAATAGGCAGTGACTCAAACTCAACAGGAAATGACCCATAATTGCCCTAAAATGAAGAGCAAGTAACCTGTAAATGCCCTGAAAATCGGACAGAATGAACGTGAATGCTCTGGTTTGGAATGAACGAACATTCCCACTCTAACTGGATTGGACGTCAATGCAGCCTTAAAGTTAACTATAATGGTGGAAGATTTTGCTAGCAACTTGTGGGTTCCTTTTTAATTTTTGGGGGGACATTGACACCTTTTAAAACGATATCTCGATTCTTGGCAGGAGCATATCGATAATCTTTTGGGATACAAAGTATCACAATTTATATCACCATTTCGATATTTTGTCACCCCCCCATTACGTATGTACTGTACTTATGTACGTACATATGTACAGTACGTACATTCACTGTTAGATATGTAATGATGCATTTGTAGTTTAAAGGAGTATTGCACACAGACAGTTATGTATCTATAAATTTAGTGTTGGGTATGTTGCAATATATTCATAGTTTAAAGTGTAGTTAGTCACATATTTTAAATGCACCCACACTGATTTAAAGGGTAATATATACAATCAATTATTATTGTTATCTAAATGTTTTGATGTTTACAACAAATAAGCAGTGATATACGTAACTATTATTGTATCAGTATTTAAAATATTTAAAAATATATTATTTTGATTTCTTGGATTCCATCCAGTGATAGTGATACTGTGATAAATTTGTACAACAGTATTTTATTTTATTTTTTTATTATTACTATTTAGCATTTAATGGCAATTGTGCATTGTAATTTTATTTTTGTGTAATTTGATGTATTGTTCTTTTATTAGTATGAATTTGAGTACTAGTAAAACATGATTTTGGAAAATGATTTTAAAAAAGTCATTCAATGACAGGGCTGCAGATGTACATTTTTAAAACCGTCTTTATTCAGTATTGTTGTCTCCGCCCAAATAGTTTCTTAAATATTCTTATGAATGAGATTTTGGGCGTTATCTTTGACTGCGGTGATCTTTCCCCTGAGTTTCCCCAGCATAGATGGCCCACGGGACACAGATTGGCCATCATTGTCATAGTGGGTGGGTGATTCCTAAGGGGCGTGGTTACATAGTGGCGGGAGGACGTGTAGCGCCACTTAGCTGTCGACACGCACGGTAACTAATTACAGTGCGCGTGGACGAAGCACAGGAGTAGTGAAATCGAGTCGGACTGTTTTCAAACCTTCTTGAACTCCCATCCATCCCGCTTAGATGTCGCCATGTCCCGCACACGCGTGAACGTGTCATGATGCAGCGGCCGAAGCGCAAAGCCTCATGGGAAGTGTAGTCGACTCGCTTTAACAGTCATGTTCGGACGGAATAACACGGTGTAGCCCCCCGAAGGCGCACCACATCTCGTTTTTTCCATGGACAACACGTCCATCATAACACAGGTTGCAAATCCCAAAGAGGAAGAAAGCATTTGCGCAAGTCAAGATAAAGGTAAGACGTACATTTCTGATTTATTATGACATGCTTCCATGTTGTTTTTTTTCTCCCACCGTGCGTAAAATATTATACGATGCAGAGGACACCGGATACTGCAATAACAAGTGCTCGGGAGCTTAAGCCTCCGTTGCTGACATTAAACCTCCTGTTATATTAGATACGTAAACAGAATACACTTGATTTAAACGATTTATGTCTGTTTTGTCGTTTGGTTAGCACAGAGCTGCTTCGTTTGCAACAGGGGGCGGGTACTTTCTGCCCTTGTTTATGTCGCTCGCTGACAAAACGTTACTGGTTTTACCTCGAGAAAGGAGCTAAATAACACAAATACACACACAAATACAGCTTCCTCATGCCAGCGTGATTATCATTGCCTGAACAATTAGTAATACAATTCTTTTAGCTTCTGTAACAACAGTGAATAAAAATGTATTTTATTTATTTACACCAAATTCAAAATAATAGGCACCCATCCATTTATTTCTATTGCTTGCAGTCAGGAAATAATCCCAATTGACTTTGAACAATTGGAGCCTCAAATTTGGAGGGCACACAAACATTCGCATTCATTTAGTATTCCACGAACCAAAGATGGATGTGTTTGGAATGTGGGAGGAAGCCTGAATAACATGATAGAACCCTTAGCAACTACAGGGAGAACAGTCAAATCTAACAAAGGAAAACATAAAGCGAGATTCGAACCCCTAACTTTAGGACTAACTGCCAGGGGACATGCTAACAACTGACACATTTTTAAATTATTTGTACAGTGGTACCTCACTTTAAGAGTGTTACGGTTTACATGCTTTTTGATATACAAATTGTCACTCAGATTGTTATCCTTTTGGTTTTGATTAACAACAAAAGTCTGGGTTATGACTGTCAGATTTCATGGTGTCAACTCACTGCAAGAGGTAAATGGTAAACCGTAATTAAAAAGAGACAAGTTGACACACTTACTTGCTAAACATAGATGAAAGAAAATTACATGTTGTGTAATTGATGAAAGCTATATATTTTTTTTTTTCTTATGAAGGGCTATTAAATTAACGCCAACATAAAACGCCATTGATGGGCTAACGAAACGGTCATCAATGTCACATTGACAATCAACCAGCTAACTACACTAAACTAGGGCTGCACCTATCGATTATTTTAATAGTCGATTAATCGATGAACTAGTTAGTTCGAATAATCGAGTAATCGGATAAGGACCATAAAAAATTAAAATAATTGAGCTGAGCTTCAAACGGTATGAAAAACTAAACAAATAAAGAACAATTGGCTAGTTTACACAGCAAAAATCCGCTAGCTTAAATGCTATAAAATGCTAACATTTTTTTCCTAATGCTCTTAACAAATAGTTCAAACACATATTCCCACAAAACTGGCTAAATATCCCTGTAAACTAAATTAAGAATGCATTTAAAAAAACATAAGCTAAGGGACCGTTTACATGGCAACTTGCCAAAAAGAGACGAAAAATTTCATGTTTGCATCTATATGGTTCCGTCTCCATTCTGTAACGCGTGGTAGGTAGGATACGTGCATAAAAGTACCAAAAAGGGGAGAAGCTTCCACTTATGCACATTTATTCACCAAAATAAAAAAAAAATCATGATTCCTCCTTGACCACTTGTCACTCGGGAGCTCAGCGGTACGCACACACACGCGTTCCCAGACGAACTTCAACGTAAAAGTAAGCAGCAACAGAAGAAGAACGTATTCAATATAAATAAAACAGCACCACCGCGTGGTGGATGTCAGAAGGAACACCATTGAAGGAGGTGACTGTTAAAATTCGACCAATGTCACAATTCCGCAAAGCGATGTAGTAAACATGCCAGGCCCTAGGGGGCAGTTCAGATTTACAAGGTGACAGCGAATTATGCACTTTTACCCCAACAACTTCCTCAGCCTGGAAGACACCATGCCCGCCCAGTCAAAGCAATGGCAGTTTTCTTTTGTTCCAAAAGGCACAAAAATGGAAACATTCAACATATTTAAATTAAATATATTATAAAAACAGTAAATTAAAGCCGACGTTCCGCCATATTTGCTGTTTTTCAATGTTTAGTAGCACCGATGTGCATGCCCAATGTGACGTGTACAAGTGCTGACGTTATCGGCGCGGGCCGTGGGAGCTTTTGATATGCATGCAGAGCAAGCCCCCCTCAAGCCCTCGCAATCAAATTCTCCCACTTTGGAGGCAGGATTCCAAGGTTTGCGTCTTTGCCTTCAGTCTTCGCCAACACTACACGAACGTGAGGCAACTCCACAACACAGTCATTGCGTCTTGGTGTGGCAGAGTCGCCATGTAAACTGCCCTTAAGTTTTTGTTTGAGCTAATGTTTGAATTTGAATTTATTGTCATTGTCATCATCATCATCAACATTAAAATCAACGTCACAAGAAAGAAAGGAAAGAAAGAGGGAAATCATCGCGTATGTTTGTTTATCCAAAGAAGATGAGAACAGACATGACAAAGGAGACGGAAAAAGTAGAAGCTTATCGGGACCCGTCCCCCTGCAAAATGTTGGTCTGAACAGGGAGCAGCTGGATTCAGCCATGTGAAATCAGTTATGTCATATTCACTGTCACCATTAGAGGGCATTGTATCCACCCACATCAATAAAACTAAACACAAACACTTTCAAAACAAACCATGACAATGCCACTTTAATTAAACGAATACTCGAAGCACCAAAATTTAATTCAAATCTTTTTTTCTAATCAAATAACTCGAGTTAATCGATTAATCGTTGCAGCACTACACTTAACACTGGTCTCTTGAAACTAAAGATACAAATCTGAGCTGATTATACATCATAAATGCACATAAAAATCAGTGTATACACCAAGAAAGAATCAAGTGGTTTTATACGAAATAACCCTATTTTGGACCGCGACTGACAGTTTGGCCAGTGTCGGGACAGTGGATTAGTAAAAGGGAAAGCACTGTTTCCCGCTGTTATTTTTGCACTACACTTCACCACGTGTCAGTGACAAATCCCCCAGTGAGTTTTTTGAAGGAGATTTTCGGTTTTCATTAACTTTGTCGCTAATCTGCATGGTGCAGTCAACTGAACTCTAAAGCAGACATTTCCTGGGACACGTTTGGCTTTGGCATGGGTGCAAAGCGAGAAAGGATATGTCGGCTTGTGGGATTGCCTGTAACACTTGTAACACTTGTTCCCTTCTTTTGTGCTTGATGTAGGTACAGTTAAATTGCTGTATTACTGTGGCAGAAATGGCAGTGATTTGTATCACGACTTTCTGTTTTGTGTCTCTTTTCGTAATATCGTTGTTTTACCCCACACATTACGGATATAATTTACAGATTTACATGCGTTTGTTCTATTTTGGTGAACAAAATATCTCTGGTTGCTTGATTCACAACCAACAGGACTTGTCAAGCAATAGCATAATGCAAAGGGAGGCACGATATATTGGTTTTCTGGGTTTTCTCTTTAGTTGTTCCCCAGCCTCCAGTGGGGTCTAAAGTATACAGTCTCCATGTTGTACCCCCTCCTGTGTGGGAGAAAAGGTCACTCTACAGCGGTCACTCTCCACTGAGCACCACGTGAGCTGCTCTCATGACTCGGCTATTGCTCGGTTGGCATCATTAAATAGACTTAATAAATACAGAATTTTCATGTCTGAATCAACATGACCTTTATTTTCCATCCTGCTATTGTTAGAATGTGAGCAAGAATTATTTAACCGAGGGGCATAGGAAGAACCCATTGAATTCTGGTGATGGCTGGTGGCCCAAGATAATACTTTTTTTTTTTTTTTTTTTTTTTTTTTACATAATTCCCTAGTAATGCATGCTAATGACAAACAGGCATATGCATAATTTAAAAGCAATGCAAAATGTACTATGAAACAAATAAAAAAAGACAAAGAGGAGAAAAAATACAATTTCAAAAGGGAATTTAAATTAATGTACACTTGATTTAAATAAATTTCTATTAAAAAGCAATTGTACTTTAAATGTAGAAAACTACAAAATATTAGCAAAAAAAGGACATTTTTAAGTGACTCAAGTTTTGAATAACAATGGATGATGTATTAGAAGAAGAGAAAAAAACTGTTAAAAATTCAAATTCAGGAATCGACTATTGTAAAAGTTATGTCTGTTAAAAAAAAAAAAAAAAAAGAAAAAGTCACGATCACACATTTTTGCACTATAGTCCGAGTCGCCTGATTTTGAGAATCGGCCGATACAGTGTCCCGATCAGTTACCGAAAAAAAGCTGTTGTTCAGAAAAAAAAAAAGTTTTAAACATGTTACTGTTTCACTGTGCCGCCTTCTTAATGTGAATTATTTTTAAACAAGAATATTAAAGCAAAATGCTCGTCTTTAAAAACTGCTTAATTGAGTGAGTCCACTCAAATCCACTAAGATTCACACTATACGCAACAATGAGTTGCCAAATCACACTACCGCTAGTTTAACAAGCTAAACGATGATTGACGCATTCGATGCCTTTGAAGGTAGGGGAAGCTTCTCTGACAAGATCAAAGCTTCAACGCTGTCATTCGTCATTAACTTTAACAAGCGAACTCCAGTGCACTGCTGACCAAGAAAAGCAGCCGGAAGGGAGAGTGAGAGGCTGTACGAGCATGAATTAGAAAAACAAATACTTTTTTTTCTAATTTAAAAACCCAATCCTTTTCACCTGATTCCGATCCTCTGAAAAATGGCGCGAGAGGCCTGATTTCTGATCACGTGATCGGGACACCCCTAATTATTACAATTATTAAAGTTCAGAGCTTCTCATTACACAGTTTCTTTTTCAGTTAGGTGACTCCTGCTGAACCCCCTATTTTGGACACAGTGTGAACCACACACATACACACACTGAATATTTCACAGCATGCTATTTTCAGAGTCCTATCAGTTTCATTCTGAGCGGGCACATAGTAGTAAGTCATTAAAGGCAAGTTTTATTAGACATTTGGTCAGGTGGAGATTCTTATCTTCATACATAATGGATGACGTGAAATGAAGCAAGCCTGAGAATGATAATGTGCTTGGTTACCCTCTCCAGAATAGACACTTATAACATCTAAAAGTCAAGCCAAGATGACAATCATGAGCACCAAATGAGATACGGTGGATATTAAGTCTACACATCCGTCTTCAAATGCAAGACTTTTGTGATATATGAAAATGAGACTAAGATAAATCATCATATTTTAGCATTAATGAGACCTACTTTAAAACCTGCACAACCCTACTGACTATAAACACTTTCTAGTACAACTTAGTTCAGAATTAAACAATTTCACTGAAACTCATGTTAAATGGGAGTCAGCACACAGCTGCCACTATTTCAAGTGCCTCTGATTAACCCCAAATTAAGGTTAAACTGTTCTGGTCGGCTTTTTTGGCTGAAGCCCTAAGATTTTGTGCTAATGTTCTGGCTATCCTGGTCTGTTTTTTCTTTTTTGTCTTTTAATCCACTAGTTTCAACCTTAGACACACTTCTTTCTCTTCTCAACTTGTTCTTTGGCTTCTGCTTGCAATGATGCAACAGCGTGTAATAAGCGGACCCTCGCACTAGCTTCAAGAAGCTTCTTCTCATCGAGAGGCTTTTGCTGTGATATCTCCACATGCGGAGAGCTTTGAGTGGATGAGCCAATTACTCCAATCAGATTAGCCTTTTAGCTCCTCAACCTTGTCGCGTGACATGACGATGACAGACCATAATAATTTGGTCATGAGTGAAACAAGCATACCTCGGAAAAACTTAATTTAAATGTAATTTTAACCATTTCAATGAGCCCAAAAATGGTTTCAAAAGTTTGGCTCCGAAGTTGGTTTTATTTTGGAAATTGAAATTTCATAAGCATATCTTTGCTGATTGTACGTATATCCCGTTCCTGAAAAGGCAAAGAGAGACTGCCATTTTGGTTCATCTGGACATTTTTATATGCAAATATATCTACTAGATATTAAGGTTGTTAAAAAAAGATGGATTATTAGATATATCATGATATTGCGTCACGCAATTCTCGTATCAATTCAGAATCCGTCTATCCATCCTTACACGTGTGTTTTTGGTGGAAATATACAATTCAGAGGCTGCATTTCTACTCACGTACAGTAGTTTGCAGCGTGCAGTAACATTGCCATGCAGTCTGCTGTAGTAACAGCAACATTAGACTAATCCAAGTAGCGATTTGTGTACGTCACCCTCTAGTGGTTGCTCAGATTAGTCGTTTTATAAGTCTGAAATTTGGTCTCATTTTATCTTTAACTGCAAAAATGGGGGCATGGAGTATTTAGAATCCTGCATTTAAACAGTTTTGGACCACAGCAAGTTTGAACAAAAAAAGACAATGCTATTATGAAAGCCATATTCTGTTCAAACATTTTTAAAAAAATCATTTTTAACTTCAGTGCTGGAGGAGGTTTCAGGAATAAATTAATATAAATGTACTTATTTCTAGGGTTGGGCATTGAGCATTGAGCATCGATGGGACCCGGTTCTTACACTCCGGTTCTCCCAGAACCATTCGAATTTTTAAGTTTCAATGCCCTGAGTCCCTAACCGCTGAACGGGGGAAAAGATAAGCCACAAGAAGTGCGTGTTTGTGCATTGCAACTTGATTACAACCATTGACACAGTGCGGCGGCGCTCAAAAGTTTGGCTGAACAAAAAAAAAAACTAAAAAACTGTCAGCTCAATGCAACATTTGCAACCCAACTATATCATGCAAAGGTGGCTGCACGACCAGTTATGCCCAACTGGCTTCATGGAATAAAGCCTAAGTGCCAAGTGCATAGCTATCTGAGTGCTACATAGTTGACAAGCTACGCCGTCAGAACCAGGTAACTAAAACAATACATTACGTCTGTCCTCTGCTGTCCCAGCGACCCGACCCCGGATTAAGCTGATGGATGGATGGAATAGTATAAGAATAAATTGTATTGTTACGTCGGGCTATGGTCGATATCACATGTAAATAGAACTACATGCGAAATGACAGACTCGCGGCGTTAGAACATATTCACATTCGAGTTCAAAGACTGATATTTATATACAAGTTAAAAATAACCCTGTGAGAAGTTCATATAATTCATAAATTTCACATTGTATTAATAATAATAATAAATAATAATAATACATTTTAAATTCATATAAATAATAATACATTTTCATTTATTTTTTTAAAAATCGAGAAGTTAAGACATTAATATGAACTAATAAATTTTTAAACTATTGATTTTTTTGACCCCGCCTTTTTTTTTTTTTTTTTTTAACCCTGCGTCTTAAAAGAATCGGAATTGAGAATCATTCGGAACCGGAATCAAAACATTAAACCGGAACAGACTTGTTCAATTTCAAACGATGCACAACCCTACTTATTTCCATTTTGATTGGTTTTTTTCTAAAGTGATGTACAAATATCGCAATAATTGACTTCAAGTGTAGTATCGGGATTAATCGGGATCGAATCGTGACCTGTGAATTGTATCTCCACGTATGAGGCAATACAAACCCTTGTTAGATATTTCGTCCAGTTGCTGTCAAATTTGAACCAAACGCGTTAACCAAGAATATGAATAAAGCTGAACTCTAATTTTACTTTCATCATTAGGTGTGCAGCGCAGTAACAAAGTTTGACAAGTGACCCTAGGATTATTCTTGGACCTTATTGATTTTAAAGGATAGCTGGATCCCGAAAGCTGCATAATCTTTTAACCTCTCAACTGCTCGCAATTTTCAATCGGCGATTCTATTGGAGCAAAGCGCCCTATTGATTTTAAAGGATATCTGATTCAAAATGGCCACTGTAGCTGTGATTAAAAAGGTCAGCTCATGGTTGATATTGATTTTTCAACCTTACCTTACTCGAGATGCGTGGTTGTATTACCTTACTCGGATCCATAAATTCAGATGTTGTCAACATGTGTGCTTTCCACCAGACATACTGTATTTATGTGATGTTTAGGTCATCCTAAAAATGTACAGAATTAGATATCATGTGTAAATTTAGCGGCTAGCTGCCACCGTGTTCGAGGCACTACTGATGGAAGGCTAAAAAAACTGACTCATTGCTCAATTTATGTATTCAGCATGGAAGGTGGCCCCACGTCAATCCGAAGCTTCCAGTCCTCGGACTGCGCCATAATGTCAATATTCTGCTGCAGCACTCCCCCTGACAGGCAGTGGAATATTGGTGCCCCTGATTCCAGATTTATGAGTCTATTCCAGAGAAGAAGATTATCTGTACCTCGGCGGGAAGCGTGTAAAACTTTTTTTTTTTTCTAGTACCATACCAACTAGCTGATAGTGAAGAAGCCAACGTGTGTGTTTTGTAATCTCCGTGACTGATGAGCTTGTTAAGCGAATGTGCGGGATCGCTCCCCGCCATTGGGGATTGTTGCTATTTATGTCTTTTTACATGAAATTGAGTCCCACAATGCGATGTTTTTCAGCTCCGAGGAAGAAAAAGGGTGCATTGTTGTAGAGCAGAGCTTGTTTGTTGTTGTAAATAACCACATCAGCCTTAAAATCACATTTTTTGTTGTTTCCTCGGCTTTGCTCTTTTTGCCTCGTCCGTCTATTGGAATTATTTATGAGATGCAGTAGTTAATCAATAAATGAATCAATCAAATGTTGTGTAGAACCTCTAACAATGAGATTTAAAGATGTTTAATACATTTTTTTAATATCGCATAAAAAAAAAAAATGGTGTTTTGACAGGGTTATGCAGACCTTATGTATCAATTGTTGAATGCATCTGGTAGCTGTTGATCTAAAAGAAATACCATTTTATCCTTCCAGCTTTGTTTTTTTAAGAAGGCCCTTTTCAAACACTTCTGCTATTGTTGATTTAGTTTGAGTTACACTTAAAACACGTTTTTGAACAAAACAGGTTTTTTCCCCCTAGTTGAAATATTAATGGGCTTTTGCTTCAAAGGAGAATGTGCCTCAATGAAGAGAGGAGTGTGTTTTCCAGGAAGTTGTGCAGAGGGAGGAAAAAAGTTTCTGGAAGGTGGTTTTCTTGATCTCTTTTCATGTATTTGCTTCTTGGAATGTGTTTGATGGTGAAGATTGATGCTGGAGGAACGTCTCACAGATGCAAATCTTTTCCAAATATCCTACTTGGGTCTTTGAGGAGACTGTTGGATTCCGAGCACATTCCTGTCGTCAGTCAACAAAGTAAATGGGGGGAAAAAAGGAAACTTCCGAACTCGAGCTTTACGACTCTGTCATCAGAACAATTGTTCACATAGGAAATAATAATAATAATTATCCCTTTTTTTGATTTGTAAGAATTAGTGCTGCAGCGATTAATCGATTAACTCGAGTATTCGATTACAAAAAAAATCAGCATAGACTTCAGAATGATATTCGCGGGGCGCGGGGCCGATTAATAGGGGCCCTGCATTGTTGCCGTGGCCGTCAAAACTGACCAAGTAGAATCATAAAGAGCTTTTTTCGTTGAAAATTCTTGTGAATAAATGCTTAAATCCCTGAATTCTTTATAGATATGGACGCAAAACAGTTTCGACTCTTGGTTAAAAGCAAAAAAAAAAACGTGCAGTTGGCATTTATTTTACGGAAATGTGTCGAAGTACGATGCTAGTCTGTTAGTCAATGTGGCGGCCGCCATATGTAAGCAGAGCTTTTACGGTGAAAATTCTTGTGAATAAATGCTTAAATCCCTGAATTCTTTATAGATATGAACGCGAAACAGTCTCGATTCTTGGTTAAAACAGCAAAAAAAAACAAAAAAAAACCGTGCAGTTAGCATTTATTTTATGTAAATATGTCAAAGAATGATGCTAGTCTGTTAGACAAAAAAAAATAAAATAATAATAACCTTGAATCCTCGAATAAATCACTCCTGAGACAATCCTTCCTGTTTGTATCCACTACAGCTTTCGTACTTTTTCAACCTAAATCCAGCATTGGATCTAGTGCTGCTACGATTAATCGATTAACTCGAGTATTCGATTAGAAAAAAAAAATCAAATTAAATTTTGTTGCTTCAACTATTCGTTTAATTGAAGTGGCGTTGTAATGGTTTATTTTGAAAGTGTTTTCATTTCGTTTTATTGATTAGGGTGGATACACTACCCTCTGGTCTGCCTCATTTCATATGGCTGAATCCAACTGCTCCCTGTTCAGACCAACGTAAGCCAAGTTTTTGCTTGAGCTCATGTTTTTCCATGCATTCGTAATTTAGTTCATAGATATATTTAGCCGTTTTTTGTGGGAATATGTGTCTGAATCATTTGTTAGGAGCATTGTAAAAATAAAAAATAAAAAAGTTTGCATTTTATAGCATTGAAGCTAGCGGACTTTTGTCCTGTAAGTTAGCCAATTGTTCTTTTGTTGTACAGAGATCCTTATTTATTAATTTTTTATACCATTTGGGGCTCAGATCAGGTATTTTAATTTTTCATGTTCCTTATCCAATTATTCGAACTGACTAGTTCATTGATTAATCGACTACTAAAGTAATCGATAGCTGCAGCCCTAGTAAGAATTTTCATGTTAGCTTGTTCATGGAATACGCCGTATAGTTCCTAAATGTGAATGCAACACTGAACAAATATTTAAAAGAATATTTAGTCAAACACCCTATTTTTAACCATCCTACTAGTGTAAAAATAAGTTAACCACACACAATCTTCCATCTTGCCGTCAGTCAGGGAAACTGCACAGTGGATGTCAGCTCCGTGGGTGGAGAGGAACTTCACAGTCTGGTTGCGTAACTGCAGCAGCACAGTCTCACCGCGCTCATTATTTCTTCCTTGAGCTCTCAGTGTTTAATCCCCACGACCCCCTCACACACACACAAGCGCTTGTCATCTCCTTCATATCGGGCAGCGCTCGCAAAGCAGCTGTCATCCCTCAATTGTAAGGCACACATGTCTCCATTATTTTAATCATGTGCATGTGATTTAAATTTTTTTTTTTTTTTTTTGTATGACACCAGTGGCTTGAGCTACAAATAAGTTTTTGATCCGGCTGCTTCTTAAAATTGATTGTAAAAATCCTAGATTTGATTGTGCATTGTGGCAGTTTAAGTCTTTGAAATGTAACATAAAACAAAAGTACAGGTAGTCCCCAATCATAGACTTCATAACCTATTGACATGACATTGGAAACGGGCAGAGTCGTTGGGGGCCTATTTTCAAAAATTTCAAATTCAAATACTTACAAAACCAAAGCTGCTACTGACTTAAAACCAAAACAGGCACCTACCTTAGCCATATATGAGTCTCCTTAAGCAGCGGCATGAAAAAATTCAAAGTCATTCCCTTATTAAATCCCGATGAGTTATTTTCTAGTATAACACAACTTAAAATGGCTATAAAAGTCTCAGATTTTACACTAGATGCACAAAAATCACCAAAGGCAGAGCTAATCACCTATATTTTCAGGATCAGCAGCAATATTTAACATAACATATATAAGTTTTTTTTACCAAAATAGCAACTTAATTTTTTTTTATTTACTGCAACTTTTCAACAGCTAAAAAAAAAATCATTCAATTTTCACATCCGAAACTTAATACTTGAGGAAAACATGCAGAATCAATTATAGATAATATGTAAACAGATTATTAATAAATTCTATATACAATCACAACTTATGATACAATAGAATAGCCCAGGGGTCCCCCGCCTCCACATTTGGTCCGGTCCCCTGAACAATACCAGAGAGCATTTTGATTTTTTTTTTTTCCCTGCAATAGTGTTATTTATTTCCTGGCCTTTTTCAATGAAGAACTCAGAGAAGGTTATTATCTATTTAATTAATAGTGTTATTATTATTTATTATTATTATATTATATTATTATTTTTATTTCATTTACTTTTATTCCGTGAAGAATCCAGAAAGGGTTGTTTGATTGTGACTTTCTGAAAAACAATATTTTTTTACATTTAGGCACTGCTGGCATCGTCACACTTTTTCAGTTACAAACTGACCCCGGCCTCTCATCAGAAAAGGAAAAGGCTATGTGGCCCTCACAGGAAAAAGTTAAGGGACCCCTGGAATAGCCCTTTATAATCATTACACACAATATACTGTTAGCGAATGAGGGTAGCTGCCGCCTGGCGTAAAAGGAGCTTTTCTGGCAAAAATTCTTGTGAATAAATGCTTAAAGCCCCGAATTCCTCATAGATATGGACGTAAAACAGTCTCGATTCTTGGTTAAAAGCAAAGAAACATTACAGTTAGCGTTTATTTTACGTATATTGACGAAGTACCATGCTACTATGTTGCGTCAATCAAACGAGGTAGGATCGGGCAGACCAGAAGTCAGTTGTGTAAAAATACGGTTGCTCCGGTTGATTTTCAAAATAATATGCACTTAATTTTATTAATTCCCACGTGGCGCTTTAACTTGACAAAAATTCATGAATAAAGCTTTTTAAAACTGTTCATAAGAAAAACAAATGATTAATAGAGGCGTTTGATGTTGAAAATACATGTTAAAATCTTTCTTTGCCCTTGCAATTGTTTTCTTGAGCACACAACTTTTTTCGTCTTTCTTTCAGAAAAAAAGTTGAGCAACACGCGGGGTCGGAAAGGCAAATGGTTGTTGTATTATCTCTAACTACCCGACACTCTTGGACTCTTGTGAGATCTTGCAATCCTTGCGTGAACCGTTTGAGCTGCTCCACTGACGCTTTGAATTGTAAAACGCATCCTGTTGAAAATGGGGGTCAGCGTCAGCGGTACGTTGACACTTCGATGATGTGCCGCTGACGCGCCTGGTGTAATCCCGCGCTTCTACGTGTATTTTTGATTGGAAATAAAGAATTCAATGGGTGCACTTCTACTCCCGTCCAGTAGTTGGCATCGCACAGCAGCATTGCCTTGCAGTCTGCTGAAGTAATATCAACATTAGACTAATCCGAATAGAGATTTGTGTACGTCGTCCTCTAGTGGGTGCTCATATTAGTCCTTAATAAGTCTAAAATTTGGGCTCATTTTGGGTTTGACTGCAAAAACTGAGGCATGGGGTATTTAGAATCCTGCATTTAAGCAAGTTTGGACTAAAGCAGGTTTGCACTAAAAAAAGTAAATGTTATAATGAAAGCCATATGTTGTTCAAACATAAAACAAAAAAAGTGCTTGAGTGCTGGATGAGGTTTCAGGAATAATTCGATATGAATGTACTTATGTCCATTTTGATTTGTTTTTTTCTAAAGTGATATACAAATATCGTAACAATCGTCTTCAAGTGTAGTATGGGGATAGAATCATGACCTGTGAATCTTGACACGAATCGTATCACCAGATATGAGGCAATACACACCCCTATTTTCCATTTTTTTCAATAGTAAAGATGATTTGAAGATGTACACCAAACGATTGAAACATATAATTTAGTCCTGGTTTTTTTCAAATGAAGTTAACTTTTTCAGGCACTTGCCTGATGGTTAGGAGTTGTTTTTTTGTGTTGGTTGTGGCCCACAGTTGCAGTTTTATGCTACCAAATAAACTCAAGTATAATGTCATTTGTTGAGACGTTACAGTATTATAAATCACTTGTCATTTTTTTAACATGTTTGCTCAATCAGGAATGTTGTGTTTTATTGCCTTGCCAGTGACATTTTTGTTGTTGTTGTTGTTCCGAGCCATTGGGACGCAATAACTCCCTGGCATGTGAATTGTGGCACATGATAAGACAGCTTTTCACAGAGTACACTGCTTTGTACAGGACTGCCTCAATGCAGCCTCAGCTCATCTGACAGCACTTGACTTCACCCAGCTGTGATTGTGTGTGTGTATGTGTGCACTGTGCTGATGCACAGATGCTCTTTGGTGTAACTACTGCTCTTAAAGCCAATCTGCTCATGCAATTACCGTCAGTGTGAGCTTGAATGAGTACAATTTATGTTGAGTGCAAATGAGTTAAAAAATTTAGTCAGAAATAGTTTGTTTTGCTTCAAAAATATTTTTTTAAATATCTGGCAGTCTGGAACTTGTCTTGTTATTTCCACTACTGAAAAACCAAACTAGAAAAACAAGATTATGATATCTGCAATGGTTGGATCGCACTACCTGAGGCTATGTGGTATGTACTAAATAGACTGTTGCTGTGTGCATCAAATATACCTTTGGAATCCCCGTGGCTCCACTAGTATTTTATTTTGGACTTTATTAAGTACACAGCACAAACAGGCAAGCCATTTAAAACCAACCCTGTTTTTCCATTTGAATTATTAAGGCGGCGGCTCTCACTATTACCTCCTCACACCCTCCAGGTACTGACCCCTTTACCTGCATGGCTGCTCAAACATGACTGCCAAGTGGAAAAAAGGATCGTTATGAAGAATAGCTGAGAATTCTTGGTGGGATGGAAAATTGCATTCAACAGTTAAACATTGTGACTATTGGAAAAAGTTTATTTTCCTTAAGTTGCTTTAAATATAATTTTGGTTCCTGATACTAAGTGATCCATATTTGAAATGTCATGTTTAAAATTATAATTATTTTAGTTTAAAAAAAAAAAACATATAAGATGTAACATTTATGAAAGCGATTTTTGATTAATAATGGAATTGATTAAAAACAATAATATAATTATTAATACATATATATTTTTTTAGTTGTTTAAAATGATGGATGTAAGTCAGGCTGCCGCGATCAATTATTTAGGTAATCGATTAATCTATCAATTAATTGAAATAATTGAGTAATCGGATTACAAACATTAAATGCATTGCAGAATAAATTTTAGGAGATGTAAAACAACAAATATGTGTTTATACCTGCAATAACATTTATTTTTTGCTTGCTAAGATCACACTTCCAAATGAGCTCTAAATACAAAATAAAATACCTGAGTCTTTCTTCAAATTCGGCAGAACTGCTCTTTCATTTCACAAGAGCGACAAATGCATTTAAAAAATTAAATTATCTGATCTTAGCTTCAAAAAGTTAAAAAATATATATATATATATTACAAAAAAGAACAATTAACTAACTTGCATAGCAAAAGTCAGCAAGCTCAAATGCTATAAAATGCCATATATATGCTATATAATGCTTTTAACATCGTTCACATAATCCCACAAAAAAATTCTAAATTCACTTCTAAACTAAAAACTAATACATAAAAAAATATATTGACAAAAACTTACAAGTTACAACCCTATGTTGACCCTAACAGGGAGCAGTTGGATTCAGCCATGTTAGACAAGTTATGCCGTATTCACTGTTGCCACTAGAGGGCAGTGTATCCACCCTGATCAATAAAACTAAATGCAAAAACTTTCAAAACAAGCCATTGCAACGCCACTAATTAAATGAATCCTCGAAGCAGCTAAATTTGATTCGAAGCTTTTTTCTAATTGAATCACTCGAGTTAATCGATTAATCGTTGCAGCACTAGCTGTAAGTAATGTTAATTAAATATGTTTACACATAATTTTGCGGTTAAATATTTTCCCTTGTCTTTCAGATCTAATCTGTTTTAAAGTAGAATTCAAAGTAGTTTACTGTAATTAATCTTTATAGTAAATACTTAAAAATTGATGTCGTAATTAAGAATACCCTGCCATTATTAACAGGTTTTAAAATGATTATATAGCTTATTAGCATGGATATGCATTGATTTTGTTTTCAATATTTAAAAAAGAAATTATTTATTTCTCCCACTATATATCCCACTACATTACTGCCCCACACTAAGATGTTTCATGTCTCACCGTCAACATATCCCAGCAGTTACCGTGTGGATTCCATAGTTGTCTCAATGAATACAAATAGGCAGAAAATATGATCTACTCTATAATTAACTTGATTTAATGTGCTAAACATAAACAAGTCATGTCTTGTACTTTTTAAAGCAACTGTAAACAAGGCAGCTCCAGCCAGACTTAAGCCCGGGATCACATTCTCCTCTCCCTCTCAGAAGCCTGGCGTCATTCCATGCTTGGGGTCACGGGGATGATTATCTCTTCCTGTCAGGAATGCGGAGAATTTCCTGCTTTTTTCCCGGCCTTGTCAGTGGTTACGCTGATCACGTGATGCTGATCACAGGCTGCAATTGGCTGGAGTTGATCTTCCGCCCCCGCCATTGTAGATGTTAGGTAACAGGGCCCTCGAAGGGAGTATGTGCTGCATTAGATCAAGCGTGTTCACAGTAGTGTGCACCTGCTCTTAGGGGGGCTTTGAATTGGAGGCTGGTTGGAGATAGTATACGCCGTCTCGCAACATGAACTCTCTGCCCATCTTAAAATCCTTGTTTGTCCACTTTTCCTGGTGGAAGATATATGGAAGAGGCAAAAAATGGAAAGAAAGAATAACATGAGGCCAATGGAGGGGGAAGCCTTTTTCAAATGTCCATTGGCCATAAAAAGCTAGAAATGCAAACTGACCTATCACAGGAAGCATTTTCTACATTTCTGGTGGGATTGGTACAAATTTGGCGTTTTTTTTTTTTTTTTTTTTTTGGGCTGTTAAAAACCAAAACAAAAATACAAAGAGATATTATAAAGTACTATTTAGCCCCCTGATTAAGTAGAATTGTTACATCGTTGTTGTTGTCATCGCCATACCTTTATATTTGTTTCAATTCATTTTTATTGTTTGCTAAAGGGAACCTCGGACTAAGATTTATAAGCTCTAATAACCCACAGTTGTTCTCTTTTACTAAAATGTTATTAGAAACACATAAAATATTGCCATTGATTTAGAAATTTAAAACATTTAGTACATGTTTTGACCTACGAAGGGCGGCATGTTTTTTTGCGCGCAATGGAGGCTCGGGCCGATGACGTAGATCAGCCATTTCCAAAGTCCGGCCCGGGGGCTAAATGCGGCCCGTGGTCAAATTTCATCTAGCCCCCAGCCTCGGTCATAAAATCAATATTGTCTGGCCCGCACACAGACCTAATAAATTGGTCAGCAGTACTGCTATCAGCATATGAAATAGCTTACACATTAAATGCTGCTCCTCATTTACCCACTAAAAGGCAGCAGCACTTGAAGCAACATTACCCCGCGTGACTCTTTACTCCCAATTTTCTAAAATGGCGACAATCAACACAAAAAAAAAGTTGACTGCAATGGCCGCCGCTTCAAGGATATGTGGAAATTGGACTATTTCTTCACTAAAATACGCTAAACCTGTGTCTGCCTCATTTGCAAAGAGACAGTCGCTGTTTTTAAAGCGTTCAATGTGAGGCGATATTACCAAACAAGACACGCTGACATGTACGACAAGATTACAGGGAAGATACGTAGCGAGAAATTGAAGCAACTTAAAGCTAATTTAATTTTACAGGAGCAGTATTTCGCAAGAGCCCAAGAGATGAAAGAGAACGCCACTAAGGCTTGTTGCAAGATTTTGTGGAAATTATTCATTAAAAAAATAATAAAGCAAATGTGAGACACATAATGGCTTGCTAATATTTGCTTAAATATATTGTTCCATGTAAAGGACGTCAGCCAAGGTCGGCCCCCCACATTTTTACCACACCAAATCTGGCCCCCTTTGCAAAAAGTTTGGACACCCCTGACGTAGATTGTCACTGTCATTAGATGAACACTACCTGGTTATTGCAATTCCTTCTACGTGGCTAGACATCCAACACATGCGTGCATCTGTTAAAAGCGGCGAGTACTTACTATTTGTGTTTTTATTGAGTCTTTTATTACCTTTTCATTGCCTCAAAATACTTTTTGCACGTGTTTCCCTCTCATACTTTTAGGCATTGTGTTTTCTTGTGGTAGCTGTAAAGCAGATTGTTGATCTGTTGACCACATTTGTCACGTAGCATATTTAAACCACCCTTATTTGATATTAATACGTTTTATTTTCATGAGGCATCTTTAGTAGAGGTGGGAATCTTGGGGCACCTAACGATTATAAACCCTCCAAGCTATTAGCTGCTTTTAATGTTGGTTACAAAAATTGTATATACAGTAAAGCCTCTCAGGCTTAAATAAATGACTATTTCCGTTGGGGGTGTGACAATATATCGAAATGTGATATATCGTGATACTTTGTATTCCAAAAGATTATCGATATGCTCCTGCCAAGAATCGAAATATTCCTTTAAAAAGGTGTCATTGTCTAAAAAAATAAAAAATAAAAATGAACCAACAAGTTGCTACCAATATCTTCCACCATAATAGTTTCTCAATTAACTCTAAGGCTGCATTGACGGTGCTTGATGCCCAATCCATTTAGACTGGGAACGTACGTTCATTCGAAACCAGAGCGTTTAGTCATTCTGTCCGATTTTCAGGGCATTTACTGGTCACTTGCTGTTCATTTTAGGGCATTTACAGGTCATTTCCTGTTGAGTTTGAGTCACTGCCTATTCATTGGTGTGATTCCCAGGTCACTTCCTGTTCTCTAACTCAAAATAAACAGGAAGTGACCCATAAAATACCCCAAAATCAACAGGAAGTTACTGAAAATCAACAGGTAAATGACCTTAAATGGCCCAAAATTACTTCATTGCCTGGCATTGGCTGCCACTGACAACCATAGACATTCAATCCATTTGAAGTGGGGGGGTGGCAGCGAATGAACGAACATTCATTCACTGCCACCCTCCCAGTTTAAATGGATTGGACGTCTACTAGTGATGAACTCATTCCAATTCACAGCAGAAGCTTGTTTTTCTGTTTATTAGTTTTTTGTAGAATATCCTAGAATGATTTGCTGACCAATGTATCGATAATCGTTGTATCGCCATTAGAGGTGGGAATCTTTGGGCACCTACCGATTCGATTACGATTCAGAGGCTACGATTCGATTATAAATCGATTACTGATGCCCCCCCCCCCCCCCCCCCTATTAGCTGCTTTTAATGTTTTGTACATTAGTTACAAAAACTATTACACAAAAAAAAGCCTCCCAGGCTTAAATAAACTACTATTTCAGTATCAAGTTAACAGTTAAAAACAATAAATAATATACTCAAATCCCCATTTTGTATGAGCAGCTTTAAACTACATACAATTAATTTAATGTTGTGAATCAACCGTTAAAGTTGTTAAAATTGCTCCCGTTATTCCATAATTTACCTTCTGTCTACTTTTGACATGTGAAAGTTTTGAAACTATTTTAAAGATAGATTCAAGTCAATATTTTGCATATTTAGGAGTATTTTAGATAAAAAGTTAATTAGGTTCGCTTGGAAGGTTCGCTACAACAGCCTTGCAGGGAAGTCTACTGCTTTAAGATGGCGGCCGTTTACTAACGCCTGCATCTAGCTTTTTGAACATGTGCTGCTAACGCCACCGAGTCTGTTACTTTGCATCTAGTCCTATATAAATATATCTACCATACGTGAACGTAGTTTGTAGCAGCTGTCGGCAGCAGTCAGGTATATTGTTTTTTTTTTTTTTTTTTTTTTTAATTGTTGTTTTTTTTTTTTTATCTCGCGGCATGAGTTGAGCCAGAGCCGTGAGTTGAGCATTGTCATTACCCGAGGAGCCGGGTAATGACAAGCATGACGTTTAGCTACTATCGCTCCGTTCCTCATTGTGTCCCAAAGACTGCGCCAGCGCGCTGAGTGTGTTTTACTTCCGCTCTACTTTACATACTTCAATAACCGGAATTTGGATGTTTGCTCTACTTTACATACTTCAATAATCGGAATTTGGATGTTTGTGAATCGTTCTCGAATGTTCCACGGCCGAATCGCGAATAATCTAAGAATGGGAAATTTCGCACACCACTAATCGCCATATCGTCAGATAATTGTTATCGTGAGCTTTCTCGCAAATCGTATCGTATCGTGAGGTACCAAGAGGTTCCCACTCCTAATTTCCGTATCAAGTTAACAGTTCAAAACAGTAAATAAAATACTCAAGTCCCCTTTCTGTATCAGCAGCTTTAAACTACATTTAATTAATTTAAGGTTGATTTAGGAGTATTTTAGATAAAAAGTTAATTAGGTTTGCTTGGAAGGTTCGCTACGACAGCCTTCTAGAGAAGTCTACTGCTTTAAGATGGCGGCTGTTTACTAACGCCGGCGAGTCTGTCGTTTCGCATGTAGTTTTCTATACATGTGCTGCTAACGGCGCGAGTCTGTCATTTCGCATCTAGTTCTTTATACATGTGATATCTACCGTAGCATTATGTGGGCGCAGTTTGAAGCGGCTGTTGGCTCAATCAGGTATTGTTTTTTTATCAAGTGGCATGAGTTGAACCGGAGCCGTGAGTTGAGCATTGCATGATGTTTACTTTCGGTCCGGTCCTCATTGCGTCCCGAAGACCGTGCTGACTGTGTTTTAGTTCCGCTTTACTTGACATATTTCAATAATCGGAATTTGGATGTTTGTAAATTGTTCTGGAATGTTTCACGGCCGAATTGCGAATAATCAAAGAATCTTTCATCTTTAGCATGTTCTGTCTGTATGCATCAAAACAAAACAAGCTGAAAGCGCACGGTGGTACTTTGGGTGTCAAATTCGCCTCTTGTAGATGTTTCGCCAGTGTTCCACATTTTGGCAGAACACTTTTCCCCCCTACTTATTTCGTCTCATCCCGTCTTTCCTGTGCAATTTGCTTTTGATGCTGGTTTTGTGAAATATCGACAGTGCTGTGTTCAAATTGAAAGGGTTGAACAGATAACATGTTTATGTCACTAGAGTCAGACTCTGGAAGCCTGGCAGAGTAACCGTGTGACGTCACCGCCCTGCGACGTCAACAACAATGGCGACCTACTAGTTAAACTAATTTTACAAATTGTATAAAGATGAAAACATCAAGAGAGGTTTCAGTATCAAATTATTTTAACTCATAATAACGTTTATCTTTTAACTCATTCATTCATTCATTCATTTTCCATGCCGCTTTTTTCCTCATGAGGGTCGCGGAGGTGCTGTAGCCTATCCCAGCTAACTATGGGCAGTAGGCAGGGGACACCCTGAACCGGTTGCCAGCCAATCGCAGGGCACAAGGAGACATACAACCATTCACGCACACACTCATACCTACGGACAATTTAGAGTGTTCAATCAGCCTACCATGCATGTTTTTGGGATGTGGGAGGAAACTGGAGTTCCCGGAGGAAACCCACGCAGGCACGGGGAGAACATGCAAACTCCACACAGGAAGGCCGAAGCCCGGGATTGAACCCTTGATCTCAGAACTGTGAGGCAGACGTGCTAACCACTCAGCCACCGTGCCGCCCTTTTAACTCATTTGCTCCCAAAAACGTATAAATACGTTCTATTTTTAATTGCTTTGGTGTCCGAAAAACGTACTTATGTCTTTTGCGTTTTTTTTCCACAATCGGCATCTATAGGCAGTAGTGCATTTGGTAAGACCCGCAACCCTATTCAACGGCAACTAGTGGGCAAACCGCAAAGCC